>NW_021626515.1:0-1951 GCF_004785775.1 Grammomys surdaster
TCTGGAATCAGGAAGTGGCCAGAGGTCATGGACACTTCTCAGTCATGTGCCTACAATGCTACCTGTGCCTGTGTGGTGGGTCCTGCTGTGTAAAATCCTCACAAGGTAGAATCCCAGGCCCTTGGCACATTGTAAAATGTTGGATAGGAAATCTGAGGCAGGAAGAATGTAGTGACAGCTGAAGCAAGGACTGAGACAGACATTTTCCTCTCTACAGTTAGATGGAAAAACAGAAGTGGATCTCTGGAACCCTGGGAGCACAGCATATGTTGGTGGTTTTGGGATCACATAGCTTAGAGGGAATTGTAGGACATTCCATTTTTTATATCCATCTCCATTTTAGGAAATTCAGATTGTACTGCTAAGTTCGAATAAGACAAAATAATTGAAATTTATACCATAAATCTCTACCAAATTTTGATTGCTTTTATATCATCATGATGCAGGCCGTATATAGAACACAGAAAGTCTTCTGTGGTAATGCATGATCACCATGCAGAAGATACAGGCATAAGCAAGTGAGTGTGTCTATCCCAATAAAACTTTATTGATAGAGACATGCAAGCACACAGAGCCACTTGAAAAAAGAATGACACTTCTCTTTAGCAATCATTGAAATATTATGTTATATTTTCTGTTGTTGATGACAGTAATAATGGCTTATTAAAATAATTTAATTTTCATTGAATAAGCCTCTTTTTATACAATATATTCTGATTATGTTTTCCCTTCCTCCACCATTTCCCAGTTCCTCCCTACGTTTTTTCCAATTGCAATCCAAGTTCTTTCTTTTTCTCTTTCTCACTTAGAAAACAGAAAGAGATAAAAAATGAAACACGTTCACACACACACCCACTCACTCCCACACAAAGAACCAGAAGAGGACACAAGAAATCAAAAGAAATCTTCAACAACATAACAGCCAAAAAAAAAAGAAAAGCATAAGAAACACACACACACACACACACACACACACACACACACACACACATCCTTGCATAAATAGAAATACCATAAAAACCACAAATTGGGAATCAAGATATATAAGCAAAGACTTGCATGGTAAAAAAATATACCCTTTGAAAGCATTATAAATGAAGAACCCATCAAAAATCCATCGAGTTGGTTTTTTGTAGCGTCAGCCAGTCCCGGAAGCTCTGCCTAGAATCAAGAAGAGGCCAGAGGTCATGTATACTTCCAATTCATGTCCCTACAATAGTGCCTGTCCTGTGTGGTGGTTATTGTCGTGTAAAATCCTCAAAATGTGGAATTTCAGGTCCATGAGAAATTACAAAATACTAAATAGGAGATCTAGGGCAGGAAGAGTAAAGGAGAGGCTACACTGGAAGCAGGGACTGAGTCAGACGATTTTTTTACTATCATACACTGCAAAATCAGAAGCAGGATATTATGACCCTGGGAGCACAGCATATGTTGGTCGTTCTGGGGATCACACAGCTTAGAGCTGTAGGTCACTCCACTTTCTACCTCCATACCAGGTTAGAAAATCAACTTGAACTGCTAAGTTGGGAAAAGACAAAATAATAGCTTATTGTTTTCATGCAGATATGAAGTAGGCCAAATACAGAACATAAGCAGTCTGCTGTTGTAATCAGAACACTCATGCAGAAGACACAGATATAAGCAAACCAGTGTGCCTTCCCTAGTAAACCTTTATTGTTAAGACATGTAACTGCTAAGAGCTGCTTTAAGAAAGAGTGAATGTTCTTTTTTGCAATCAATTATTAATTGTTATATATTTTCTGTTGAGTATGGTAATGATTGATTTTCTATCATTTGAATTTTTATTGAAAATATGTTTTTGCAACAATGTATTCTGATAATATTTCCCCTCCCTGAATTGTGTCCAGCTCTTCCTTACCTTTCCTTCCACTGAAATCCATTCTCTCTCTCTCTCTCTCTCTCTCTCTCTCTCTCTCTCTCTCTCTCT
>NW_021626516.1:0-3560 GCF_004785775.1 Grammomys surdaster
CTCTCTCTCTCTCTCTCTCTCTCTCTCTCTCTCTCTCTCTCTCTCTCCCTCTCTCTCTCTCATTCGAGAATGAACTGACCACCAAAACCTAACAAAACCTAACCAAAAACCAAGAAACAAATCAGAATACGACAAAACAAAGAAAAAAGCAAATACAGAAAAATAAACTGTAAGACTATGAAACACATACATACTCACAGACACACATGCACACATCCATTAACTTACACACTCAGAAATTCCACAAAATAGGAAAGCATAATTGTTAAGAAAAAGATCTATAAGGTAAAAATACAATATCCTCACACAAAGCATTATGACATAAAACTCGTTCAGATTTCCTAATTAGTTCATTAGTGTTGCCCAACAGCTCCTAGACTCGGGGTCTGCTATTCAGTGTGGATTCTATTTGCAGTGAGACTCCGCTGGACAACACTAATTTTCCTTTAGAAGCGGTTGTCAGTTGCAGACAGCCTCTGTCTTACAGATGGGGCCTGTGTCCACTTCTGTCTCAGAGCTGGACCTTCTGGCCTGGACCTGTGCAGGCCCTGTGCATGCTGCCACAGTCCCTGTGAGTCCATCTATGGCTCAGCCCTGTTGTGTCTGTAGGTCTTGTTTTCTTGCTTTCTTCCTTTTTCTCTGGCTCTTTCCATCTTTGTGATTCTTCTTCTGCAGAGTTCCCTGACCCCTAAGGGTAGAGATTTGATGAAGCCCTCTCATTGAGGACTGAGTGTTCCAAGGTCTCTCTTTGCACATTGTGAGGTGTGTCTCTCTGTGTGTTCCCATTCATTGTAGGAGGAAGGTTCTTGATGTCGCTGAGCAAGACACTGTTGTGTTAATGTCACAGAATGTCTGCAGGAGTCAGTTCATTACTGTGTTCCTTTAGTAGAATGAAGTAGAAACTTCTGTTTGTTTGTTTGTTTGTTTGTTTTTGTTTTGTTTTGTTTTGGAAAGTCAGTTATGTTAAGTGATGTTTGGCTGGGACACAAAGGTGAAAGGATGTTTTCCTGAAGCAGACACAGGTGATAGGATATTTTGCTATACAAACACATAGAAGGACGCATGATCTTTAGAAGGAATATATATATATGACCCTATAGATAGGGTAGCTGGAGCATTGGTTCAGTTTGCTCTGCCTGCCTATTCTAATGACAACATGCTTGGATTGGTTTTTCTTACATTGCATTGCTGGTCTTCGCTTGTGGTGACTTCAGAGAGAGAAACTCACCAGAGAACTTCTGAGCTTCCGGTGGCTTCTTGCCACTTGTCAGGCCTTTCCAAGTGGTCTCTTGGTTTCTTCTAGATTGAGGTGCCCTTTCTGATTCATGTGTGGTGTCTGCTGAGTGGACTGGACGACAGCTGCTGGTTTGTGTTTACTATTTGCCAGTAGACTGGAGTGAAAATAGTGAATATTTCAATCGTCTCAAAAACTATTTTTAAAACGGTCTACTTCCCCCATATCCTAATAACCATTTTTTCCTGCTACCTCTGTTGAGTGGTGACCTAAAAGGGAGGTTAAATCCTTATTAAAGTAGGCTGAAAAAATATGTACCTACAGTAGAACAATAGAATTGGTTTTCCCCTAGATACCTGGCATATCCAGTCTCAGGATCTTGGCCACCTGAGCAGTATCAGACATGCATTCCATCTCAGGAAGTGGACCTTAAGCCCATCCAGATAGTGGTGTCACCATTGCAGACCAAAGGATTTTGCAGCCGATTAAATGATGGTTTCCGTAGGCTCATATACTTGAACAGTCGGTCATCGGGGTTGGCACTATTTTAAAAGATTAGATGTTGTCTTCTTGGAGAAATGTTTCATTAAGGGTGGGCTGTGAGGTCTCAAAGGCCCAGGTCATGTCCAAAGATTCTCTCCTTGCTGTTGGTGGGTAGGTGTGTAGAACTCACACCTGCATCCCCAGCAGTATACGTGCCTGCATGGCACCATGATCCCTGCACGGATGACAATGTTCTTCCATCTCTGAAACAGTAAGACAGCCCCAGTTAAATGCTTTTTTTAAGTAAGTGTTGCTGTGGTCATGGTGTCTCTTCACAACAATAGAAAACTGACTGAGACAGGTTTGTGCCTGGATAGGCATTTACCTTGCACTTCTGGTAGTTTGGAGAATACCTTCCAGGTCTATGATCCCTAGTCAGTGGGGTGAATACTATAAACACTCACCAGCACAACTTATTCATGTCCAGTGAGTTATGTAACTGATGTTCTTAGCAATTGGATCTCAATTTCAGGTTGAGGAGAGCAACCAGCACCCTTGGAATACCTGGGTTATCGTGAGGTCTCCATTGGGCCTTTTTGGCCAATGACTCAATTAAGAGAAATGGAATCCTGTGTCACTGATGGTTCCAATTGCTGGTTAAAGATGTCTTATATGGGCTTTGTTTCTCCTGTTATTTTATATTTCCTTTTAGATTTCTAGTAATACACAAATAGGTGTGTGTGAGTGTACACATATGTATAAACAATTTAAAGAAACTTCTTCTGTGGAAAGTTTCCATATGACTCCTTAAGTGGCCCTTAATTTTAGCTGTTCCTTGTAATATTTTGTTCCTTAACCCTCCCCATTTTCCTCTTCCCTCACAACACCAGGTTTGTTTTTTTTTTTTTTGGTTGTCATTTTGTGTGTGTTTGTGTATATGTGTTGTTATTCTTATTCAAACACTCACTAAGCCCAGAATGTGCTGCTCATTTGTGTATGGTGTGGCTCCATACTGGAGCATGGAATCTCAATAGATTCTACCTCTTAACAATCCTCTGTTCCCAGGTCTCTCCAGTGCCCGTAGCCCTCTAAGGTTTATCGTCTACCCAATATGAGCTGGGTTTGGTTGTCTTGATCTTGTGCAGGTCAAGTGCAGGGAACGCCAGCTACTGTAACCTCAAGACTACAGCAGCCACACCATGGAGAAAGTGGCACCCCACAGGGATCTTCCCCAGTATCTGACTCTAACCCTTTTCCTCAGTGTTCTCTGGCCTTTTCTGTACTGCAGATGGTAAAGATTCCCAGTCAGGGCTGAGCACCCAGTCTCATTCCCTGTCACCTGTCTGCTGCTTATTGTAGTGAGAGATGCTTCTCTAGCCCAGGGGTCAAAGGTACAAATGTCAGAAGTTAGAGAGATGTACATAGGTATGTAGGTATATATTCATAAATAAATATTTGGAGGTATATATATATATATATGCGTGCATTCTTGTATGCATGAATGGATGTATGGAGGTGTGTACAGACAGATGGATGGCTGAATGAAGACAAGCATAAACAGATTGATGAATGCACTGTAGAATAGATGAATAACTAGAAAAATGTGAGGAGAAATTTGAATTAATGAATTTTAAATAATCAGTCAAGAAACTGTTTGTTATTTCATTATTTTCAGGTATTGGCATGGGAGGACTGGAAGCTGGTAATAGCTGCATGATTTCATTAATCACATGAAGGTGACTGGATTCTGCACACACTGATTATGCCCTGGCCCGAGCCTTCATTCTACCAGCTACTTGCCTGAGGAACAGAGCCTTTATTTTTTGAAGTCAGATGCCTGCTG
>NW_021626517.1:0-9038 GCF_004785775.1 Grammomys surdaster
CTTTATTAGTCAAAATTCTCATTGGTTAGTTGTTTGTTTGTTTGTTTGTTTATAAAGACAGTCTTACTCCTTGTATCCTTGGCTGGCTTGGAACTCACTGTGTAGACCAGGCTGGCCTCAACCTCTTAGGCAATCCACTTGCCTACCCCACACCCAGTGTTATTTTGTTATTATTGTATTTAAAGGAGGTAGTCTCACTATTTCAGCCCACAGTGACTTCAAGTCTTGGGTTCAGTTGGTTCTCCCTGCTTTAACCTCCTAACATGGCCTACAGGTGGCATCTGAACCTGTGGGGTGACAGTATTTAGTATTCACATCAAATATTTAAAAAAATTCAGAGAACTGCTTATAGCACTTATTAAAAGAACTCTAGCTTGCCAAGTGAGGTGGTACAAGCCTTTAATCCCAGCACTTGGATGGCAGAGACAGGCAGATCACTTCAATTAAGTGACCAGCCTGATCTACACAGTGAGTTCTAGACCAGCCAGAGCTGCGTAGTGAAAACCCGTCTCAACAATAAAAATCTATCCTAAATTCAGTTGGTTGTCTTATTTGGTTGCCTAAATTGTCTTAGCAATAAAGATAAAGAAATAGTATTGGGATCCATGTGGACTTGTTTTTTCTTTCAAGCTAACAATATCTTAGAGTCCAGAGCTGAATACAGGCCTCTTGGTGATTAAATAGGAAAACCCATCTGAAATAATGTGTTGAAATCCACATGTCCTCTTCGTATGTAAAGGTCACATACTGAACCCCTGGTATAGCCCTGGGGCCTTCTGGTTTCCCCTTATCAGATTAGATGGTCGCTGCCCACACCTGTCTAGCAGCCTCAGAGACTCTCATTTTATCAAAAGAGAACAAAAACACTGCTTGAAAGATTTGAGGATCAAGCCAGCCATACAGGAATTCTGGGAATGGGATGTCATCGATATGTTAATGTGCTGATTTGAGAGTCTGACACGTGTTACCTTTGTCATGTGACATATGGGTTTGCTGTGTTTTGTGAAATTTGGGTCAGAGGTGGCAGAAAAGTTAAGTCACAAGTCACAGTGATAAAGTCAGCTTTACTTACTGTGTGGCCTCAGGCTGGTTGCTTGTTTTTCCTCTTCTGTAATATATGGATGATAATTAAGTAGAAATGTTTAATCCTTGCAATGTTTTACTGTTTTTTTTATTTTAATTTAATTTAATTTTATATTTTTACTTTCAGGAAAAAGTAGCATAAAGTAAAACTAATGTAAAAAAGTTTAAAAGCCTGTTTGTACTTGTTACAAATTTGTCTGTAGGGGAGAGGTGTCACCTGGATTACCGAGGCCCTGCCAGTGCAGCCTTCTTCCTAGAGGAGACTGTACACACAAGTTCCAATGGTGATTACATGAATTAATAAGAAGACAACTTCCTTTCTGTTGCCGTCTAGAATGTTCTGCCATAGGTACGAGGACTAACTGGTTTCAGGGCATGAAAGAAGACAGCAGAGAAGTTCACACTGAGCTTCCTAATTGGAGTCTGGATCCTGAAATATTTTGAGTGCTGCCAAAGTGGAAACTTCAATACCATGAAATACTGTTTCTTTCACAAAAATAAAGAATACTGTGCCAAATTGCCTTCTGCACCCGTGCATATATTCCATACCAAACTAAAGAGTTTGGTGTTGACAGCTGGGTTCTAACCCAAATCTCAGCATCCCAAAACACTTCTGGTCTCAGGCATTTTGAATAAGGGTCGTTCAGTCTATAATGACTAGTAAGGGCAATGGAGGGTTAGGGGTTTCTGCTGAGTGGGGAAGAGGAACTCTCCGAGAGAAGGCCAAGTAACTGGGAGGCCAGCAGCATCCAGCCTGCGTGGTTGGGAGCAGCCAGGCTGCAGACAGGTCAGGGCATCTGGGAGGACATGTGGAATAGATGACTAGTTCCTCCTAAGGGAAGAGGCAAGTCAGGAGCAGGACATTGGCGCCATGACCATGTATTTCTGTGAGACCAAAGACTGAAGTTGGCTAGAGGTCTGCCCCCTGGACCAGGACTAGTGCAGGAGGACAGTCCCTGCTTTGAGGCTGGTGACCGAGTGTAGGGGTCAAAGAGAAGTGAGGTCTCAGTTCCTCCTGTGGGAGGTAAGTGAAGGAGAGGAACAGGCTTGGCGGGAAGGATGATGTGTTTTAGCTTTTCATGTTGAGTCTGGGGTGGGCTCAGTTGGTTTGTTTTGTGGCTGTGTGTTTTGGGAAGAGAGAACAGAACTAATGATTGTAGAGATGTGGCAGGAGAAGGGCTTTCTTCTGGCTCACGGTTCAGAGGGATCCAGTTCATCATGGTGAGGAGGATGAGGCAGCAGACAGGCAAGGCATGGGAGTAGGAGCAGGAGGCTGGCTGGTCACAGTTACTTCCACGCTGAGGAAACCGTGACTAGGAAGTGGGCTGAGCTGTAATGTCTCAGGGCTTATCCCAGTGACTTACTTCAGCAAGGTTCTTTTAAAGGTAGCAGGGCCTTCTCAAATGGTGTCAGTAGTTTAGGACCAAGTATTCAAACATATGACTCTGTGGGGGACATTTTGCATTCAAACTACAGTGTTGAAGAAGGGTGAGAAAGGAGACACAATTAGAGACATGGAGGAAAAGAGTAACTGGATAGGAATGAATGAATGAATGAATGAATGAATGAACGAATGAATGAATGACCAGATGAATTTGGAGAGAGTCACAGAGGTAAGGAAGAGCAGCCAAGGCCATACTTCACAGTTCAGGTAACATTTCATTAGTAAGATGGGGATTTGGGGAGTGTAGGTTGGTGAGTGGGATTGGGGAGCAGGGTCCTAGGTGGGGAGGCCATTGGCTATCCGGATATATCACTCTGCGCCACTCCCTTAAAACAGCGACTCTCGTTGGACCTTGAGCGAGGCTGACAGCCAGCGAGCACTAATAATCTTTGTCTCTTTTCCCTTGTAGTCCTGGGAATACAGGCATGTGGTATATCACCCCTGGCTTTTGACAAGGGTGCCGGGGGATTCAAACTCAGGTCCTCACTCTTTCATACCAAGCGCTCTACCCACTGAGCAATCTCCTATGCCATCTCTCATCCCCCAGAGGCAACTCTTTTAATCAGGAAAGGTTTACTTTGGTAGATGGTTTTAGACCATGGTCTTAGGCTTGTTGCTTTGAACCTGTGGTGACAGAACATCACGGTAGGAGTGTGAGGTGGAGGAGCCTTATTTTCTTCTGAAATTACATGTAGTCTTTGAGAATACCTTCTTTCAGTTTTCCTGAGTGAGCTGCATAGTAACCAAGGTCAGGCTTGGGAGGTAGAGAATGGAGTGCCAAATAGCTATTATGTAAACTCTGGGCTCCTTTAAAATTGACAGAGTTTAAAAGGCTCGTGTGGCTATGTAAATTAGCCTGTTGATGAACACATGAAGAAACCGGATGTATCCTGTAACCACAGTTGACAGAGTTTTGTTTGCTATAATACAATTGAGTGTCAGTATCTGCCTGAGTGGCAGGTCTGATTTATCTTGACCATTGTAAATCAAAGGATTACAAGAAGTGCTTTTGTGTCTAGAAAACAGGTGAATTTGTAAAAGAATTTTTGTGGCTTTGATGTTTAAGTTCAGAACCTTAAGTCTGGGTATCATTTTGAGTGAGAATATCTGAATTCAATGCATGACATGGACGGAAGGCAGAGGATGGATAGCGAGGTGGTACCACCGTGAAGGCCAGTGCAGGCCATTGGTGAGCATGTGGCTTCTGAAAGGCGCAGTAGAGCCAACAGTGATGAAAAGCAATGGTTGACTCTGCTACTGTATGGCTTAAGTTTCTTTAATAAATACACACAAACACTACAGGTTTATATGAGGGAGAAAACGTAGAATAACATGTAATCAATGCTGAAGAAGACCTTCGGTTGGAAGACTACTTTCGTCCACTCACAATCCACAGCACTTCAAAAAATAGGATGAGCTGGCACATGTCAGGAATCTCAGCGTTCCAGAGGCTGGGGGGTTACAAGTTCAAGATCACCCTTGTCTGTGAAGTACATTTGAGACCAGCCTGGGCTGCTTCAGATCTGTCTCTTTAAATCAGTCTATAAATAAATGAAATTGTTGATACTCAGCTTGGTGGACGCATACTGTTTGTGAACTAAGACCGAAGGGTTAGTGTAGTCATTTAGCACTTTAAATGAAGATACTTACACATTTCTTTAACTTCAGCCAACAATGAGTAGATTCCTACTGCTCAGAGACTCTAAATTTTAGTTCACTTGATAGTATTAGATTTGTGGCAGTTGTGAGACATTGTGTGTGGTGTACTACAACAGTTACTAGTGGTTGTGAGGATTGTAGTTGTTAGCTAACAGTAGGTATCTGTCTGCATCTTCGAGCACATACTGTATCTCCAGGACTGTTCATTTCTCATGACAATCATATGTTAAAGGATTTTAGTTGTTATTCTTGAGACAGGGTCTCACAGTGTAGACCTGGTTGGCCCTGGATCTCCAAGTAGACCTAGTTGTCTTCAAAGTCACAGAGATTTCACCAGTCTCTGCCTCTTACCTGTCTCTTCCTCCTGCATGGTGGGATTAAAAGATGTGTAATACCATTCCTGGGACCATAGTTATTTCTCTTAGTTTGCTACTTGTGAGGTTGAGTTTGAAGAGGAACATCCCTGGCCTCCAGAGCACAGGCTCCTGCAGGTCATACCCTGGTCAGAGCTCTCAGCTATCTAGGGGAGCACATTTTATCTCCATTTATAAGAGTGCTTTACATACCTGGGTGGAGGTACTATTTTCTGTAAAGCCATGGGTTATAATGTCTTTTACTTTAGGGAATCAGAAAAGTTTTCAAAAGAAATTTCCTTTAAGTTGCTGTGATGGTTTGAATAAGAATAGCCCCTATGGGCTCATATATTTGAAGTCCATGTCACCAGAGAGTAGAGCTGTTTAAAAGGATTAGAAGGATTAGGGGGTGTGACTTTGTGGGAGAAACTGTGCCACTGGGGGTGGGCTTTAGATTTCAGAGTCCCGTGCCAAGCCTAGTCTTTTTCTGCTGCCTTCAGGTCAGAGTATACAGCTCTCTGCTCCAGGGCCATGCTGGCCCGTGTGCCATGCTTTCACTGCGATGACAGTGAGCTGACCCTCTGACATGGTAAGCCAGCCTCCAGTTAAATGCTTGTCAATGTTGTCTTGTTTCTAGTGACTCTTCCCAGCAATAGAATGGTGGTGACTAAGACAGTTGCTGAGAGTCACAGGGAATACAGTCATTCTCAGGCTATCTGAATTAGTGTCTATCCATCACAAAAGAAGGGGCTTCTATTTGCCTTTAACAGAATAAGGTTTCAAAGGTAATGCTATTTCTCATGATATAGGGGTCCCACAGGGTCACTGACAGTGCAGTACTGGCGTAGGTAGGCCTTGGTTGTTTACCCATGGCAGGCTAAGGCCTGAGTTAGTATTTTCCTAATGAAGACTTACAGGAAGTTTGTTTTGTTTTCCCTCAGACCGTGCAGTGTGCTTGCCTACACCATGCTTTCTAGAACTGCCAGCAGCTGTGGTTACCTGAAGGAGGGACGAACAAGATTGTGCCTCCAACTTTCCCTTCAAGGGAGGAGGGGCTCACAAGGCCCTGCCCTTCCCTGAGGATTTATAAGATAGTTAATAAGCATTGCTGGGGACAGGGCCTTCTAAGCCTCTCAGCAGGCAGCATTCCTTGTCAGCTGCTGGGGGGAGGGGCTCATGAGGGCTCCGACCCTCCTTGAGGCTGTTTAGACAGTTCACAGTTGCTGGGAGGGAGTTTTTTGTTTTTCTTTATTGGGTAGCTGCGGGAGCTGCAGTGAGGCCCTCCATTTAAACCGTAGGTCACCATAGTCGGGTGGAATCTTAGATTCGCCTCAGCGTGTCCTCGGCTGTGGAGTAAACATAGCACTTCTGCCTGAAGTGACTTTTGGAAGAAGCTTTGTACCATGTGTGCTGTTCCAGCCCTTCTCAAATTCCTGATGCTAGCACCATTGAAACCAGTGAGAACCTTAAGGCCAGGGAGGCCTTGAGGTGGTGGTGGTGGAGTCTGTCAGTCTTGGAGGGGGTGGAGTCCTGTCAGAAGTGCTGTGGGCTTCCACTGAGTTGATGAACTTTGGGACAGTGAGGACAGACTTAGGTGGTGTTGGTCACAGTTGGGATGCATGAGCGATGCCTCTCTGAGCTTCTCCTTCTGTCAGGCAGAGCGACAGCAGCTTCCTTTGGCTGACTTTCTATTGCTGTTTCTAATGGCTTCTTACATTTACCTTGCTGAAGGCTGTCTGCATTTTTAATTCTGTCAGCAGATAGAGATAGTTGAATTTTCTTTGTTATGTATGAGGAAAGGTAGTGTGCTAGTGTTTGTATCAGAGAAAGAAAAACCGAGAGGAAAAATCATTTTCCTACACAGTAAGGTTATATATGCTTTTCTTAAGTTCATAATAGAACAGTTTCTTGAGAAACACAAATGTTACAGAAAGACAATTTTAAAAATTGCAGTGATAATAAAATTAATTTGTTATTTAGGTAAAACAAAGCTGTAACATTTTACAGTCTCATTATTTTTAGAACAAAAATGACATTTTGTTTTCTCATGGCATGTGATTTTGTGCTTGCCAGGTTTATTTTATTAAAGCTGCCTTGCATAGCTGGGTCTGTGACACACAGTCTGATGCTCTTTGTTTATGGCATCTTGTTTTATTTCATTTCTTCCAGAAAACATAAGGCATTCCATTCCACCTCCCTGCTTGTAAGCAGGAAGAGACTCTGCTGTAAGACAGGACTGTCCATACCAGGTTATCCAGAAGTAGGCAGGCTCCTGTTTAAGATGCCGACCTCACTGGCTTGCTTTCCTCAGCAGGCTGCTGTCAGTAGTCTCTTCTCTCACGTCCATACCTTGGCGATACTTTTCTCTGTAGACGATGGATCATTGCCGGTGGTTGACACCTGTGGCTGCTGGGCCGTGCAGTGTGAGCACACCTCCAGGACAGCTTGGCTGATTGATAAAGCATCGCTTGCTCCACTTGTTGACTGAGCGGTTCTTCAGCACTGATGGCTGCATGTGGCAGGAGAGCCAGTCCACAGACCCAACCCAGTTGGTCATTTTCGTTCTTAGTCAGTCAGTATTAGCCTGTTGCTGGCTGGTTTGCTGAGGTAGAGGAGGATTCCAAGATTGATTGCCTTTTGCCTCAGGCTTGCAAGATGACTTCCACATCTTACCCGGTTTTTTTGGAAGGGTGAAAAAAAAGGAAGAAGGAAGGTTGGTCTGTATCAGAAGCATTCTTAAGACTTTCCAGTAAGCTCAGGTCTTGCTGGCCACAGTTTTTACATGGTTTCCTTCAAATGATAAGTAGGTGTGAGAAGATAGTCACTTGTGGTTTGGCTCTAGGGCAGCAAGAAATAAAAGATTGTACTGGCTTCTGGATTTTTTCGTAAATAATTCTAGAAGGGAGCGTCTCTTTGTCTCTCCAGCCACCAGGTGTTCAGCAGGCCATTGAACTGTTGACAAGAGCCATGCCCTTTACTGGTTTTAGGGCATCAGAGTGATGCAGAGACATTTATCTAACTAGAAAGTCCAGTCTAATGTAGTCTAAGGCAGAACAAAAGCAGCTGTGAAACTGAGTACTGCTTCTTCAGCTGAAAGCGTTCTCAGTGTTAGCTTTCTGTCCCTGTAACTGAATAGCTGAGGTGGTAGCGTCGAGGGAAAGTTTACCTGAGCCAGTTCCCGAGGCTTCTATCTAGAGTCAGTTGGCCCCACTGTGAGCAGCCAGGGACAGAGAGAGGAGGAGGGCCTAGGAGCCCACCAAGTCCTTTTGAAGACCTTCCACTAGCTTCCGTCCCTTCAGGGTTCTACCTCTGTTCGACAGTGCCAGGCTAACACTGAGCATTTGGTGGAGGTGATCTTGAAGGGCATTTACCATCCAGACTATAGCCCTTGGAGTCCTGAGGTAAAGAAAGCTGCTCACCGTAAGGAGAGGAGCCATGGTCTGCGCAGGCAGGGTTGCTGGTCTAGTTTCAGTGAGAAGGGAAGAGAGGGAGAGAGGGAGAGAGGGAGAGAGGGAGAGAGAGAGAGAGAGAGAGAGAGCGAGCGAGCGAGCGCAAGCGCATTGTGTCTGGGGGAAATGAGCGTTGTCAAAGGGGGAACTTAGCATGGCATGGTGGCTTCATTTGGCTTGTTGAAAATCTAATGTTCTCAGCTTGAAGCTTGAAAGTCAGTGGGAACCATGTGCTGTCTGGTTTGGCCTAGTGGTATTCCCAGTGTTTGCTGGTCTGTGCTAGTCATCTGGGTTTGTCTTTGTCTGTTGTGGAATTCGGAGCTTTGCTCCAGGCATAGCTTCTGTTTTCTTGTTCTGCACCCAGGACCTTCACCCGGGCCTCACTCAGTCATACCTGATGCCGTTTCTCCTGTGCAAATCACAGCTCTTCTGTTGGGAGTTACACTGGTCTAGCAACATAGCAGTATTTGTACTTGGGAAGAGGTGGTCAAGGCTGTCTCTTGCCGGTCCTTGGCTAGCCTTGTCTGTTTCCTGCTTCTTGGACTCCTTGCCTGCTGCTGTTTAGTAGCCTGTGATTGTGGACACTGTTGTGTGAAAGTACCACCTAAGCAGGGCTCAGAACAGGGCCACATGGATTGAGAGACTGCCACTTGACAGATACATGCCTAACAGTTGTGTTGTAGCTTGCTGTATGTGTCTTTCAGTCTGCAAATGCTGTTTGTTTAAACTTTTTTCCATCGTTCTATGGAGACTTGAGTGCAGAAACACATATGTCTAAAGACTTGTGACTAATATTTTTTGGATCTATTTCTTTTGCGATACAAATCACGTATCCCATACCTTTCATTTAAAGCATACAGTCTGATGGCTTTTTATCAGCTTATATTATTTTTGTGTCTGTTACTGTCTGTTTTCCTAAGAGTGCCAGCCTTGTAGAGATTAGTATGGATGACAGGGTTTAGTATGTGGGTAAGGGGTAGGGCACATGTGTGTGTGCATCAGTGTAGCTCATAGCATCCATGAACAATACACCGTGAACTGTATCAGTAA
>NW_021626518.1:0-9059 GCF_004785775.1 Grammomys surdaster
CTTTATTAGTCAAAATTCTCATTGGTTAGTTGTTTGTTTGTTTGTTTATAAAGACAGTCTTACTCCTTGTATCCTTGGCTGGCTTGGAACTCACTGTGTAGACCAGGCTGGCCTCAACCTCTTAGGCAATCCACTTGCCTACCCCACACCCAGTGTTATTTTGTTATTATTGTATTTTAAGGAGGTAGTCTCACTATTTCAGCCCACAGTGACTTCAGGTCTTGGGTTCAGTTGGTTCTCCCTGCTTTAACCTCCTAACATGGCCTACAGGTGGCATCTGAACCTGTGGGGTCACAGTGTTTAGTATTCACATCAAATATTTAAAAAAATTCAGAGAACTGCTTATAGCACTTATTAAAAGAACTCTAGCTTGCCAAGTGAGGTGGTACAAGCCTTTAATCCCAGCACTTGGATGGCAGAGACAGGCAGATCACTTCAATTAAGTGACCAGCCTGATCTACACAGTGAGTTCTAGACCAGCCAGAGCTGCGTAGTGAAAACCCGTCTCAACAATAAAAATCTATCCTAAATTCCGTTGGTTGTCTTATTTGGTTGCCTAAATTGTCTTAGCAGTAAAGATAAAGAAACAGTATTGGGATCCATGTGGACTTGTTTTTTCTTTCAAGCTAACAATATCTTAGAGTCCAGAGCTGAATACAGGCCTCTTGGTGATTAAATAGGAAAACCCATCTGAAATAATGTGTTGAAATCCACATGTCCTCTTCATAGATAAAGGTCACAGACTGAACCCCTGGTATAGCCCTGGGGCCTTCTGGTTTCCCCTTATCAGATTAGATGGTCGCTGCCCACACCTGTCTAGCAGCCGCAGAGAATCTCATTTTATCAAAAGAGAACAAAAACACTGCTTGAAAGATTTGAGGATCAAGCCAGCCATACAGGAATTCTGGGAATGGGATGTCATCGATATGTTAATGTGCTGATTTGAGAGTCTGACACGTGTTACCTTTGTCATGTGACATATGGGTTTGCTGTGTTTTGTGAAATTTGGGTCAGAGGTGGCAGAAAAGTTAAGTCACAAGTCACAGTGATAAAGTCAGCTTTACTTACTGTGTGGCCTCAGGCTGGTTGCTTGTTTTTCCTCTTCTGTAATATATGGATGATAATTAAGTAGAAATGTTTAATCCTTGCAATGTTTTACTGTTTTTTTATTTTAATTTAATTTAATTTTATATTTTTACTTTCAGGAAAAAGTAGCATAAAGTAAAACTAATGTAAAAAAGTTTAAAAGCCTGTTTGTACTTGTTATAAATTTGTCTGTAGGGGAGAGGTGTCACCTGGATTACCGAGGCCCTGCCAGTGCAGCCTTGTTCCTAGAGGAGACTGTACACACAAGTTCCAATGGTGATTACATGAATTAATAAGAAGACAACTTCCTTTCTGTTGCCGTCTAGAATGTTCTGCCATAGGTACGAGGACTAACTGGTTTCAGGGCATGAAAGAAGACAGCAGAGAAGTTCACACTGAGCTTCCTAATTGGAGTCTGGATCCCGAAATATTTTGAGTGCTGCCAAAGTGGAAACTTCAATACCATGAAATACTGTTTCTTTCACAAAAATAAAGAATACTGTGCCAAATTGCCTTCTGCACCCGTGCATATATTCCATACCAAACTAAAGAGTTTGGTGTTGACAGCTGGGTTCTAACCCAAATCTCAGCATTGCAAAACACTTCTGGTCTCAGGCATTTTGAATAAGGGTCGTTCAGTCTATAATGACTAGTAAGGGCAATGGAGGGTTAGGGGTTTCTGCTGAGTGGGGAAGAGGAGCTCTCCGAGAGAAGGCCAAGTAACTGGGAGGCCAGCAGCATCCAGCCTGCGTGGTTGGGAGCAGCCAGGCTGCAGACAGGTCAGGGCATCTGGGAGGACATGTGGAATAGATGACTAGTTCCTCCTAAGGGAAGAGGCAAGTCAGGAGCAGGACATTGGCGCCATGACCATGTATTTCTGTGAGACCAAAGACTGAAGTTGGCTAGAGGTCTGCCCCCTGGACCAGGACTAGTGCAGGAGGACAGTCCCTGCTACGAGGCTGGTGACCGAGTGTAGGGGTCAAAGAGAAGTGAGGTCTCAGTTCCTCCTGTGGGAGGTAAGTGAAGGAGAGGAACAGGCTTGGCGGGAAGGATGATGTGTTTTAGCTTTTCATGTTGAGTCTGGGGTGGGCTCAGTTGGTTTGTTTTGTGGCTGTGTGTTTTGGGAAGAGAGAACAGAACTAATGATTGTAGAGATGTGGCAGGAGAAGGGCTTTCTTCTGGCTCACGGTTCAGAGGGATCCAGTTCATCATGGTGAGGAGGATGAGGCAGCAGACAGGCAAGGCATGGGAGTAGGAGCAGGAGGCTGGCTGGTCACAGTTACTTCCACGCTGAGGAAACCGTGACTAGGAAGTAGGCTGAGCTGTAATGTCTCAGGGCTTATCCCAGTGACTTACTTCAGCAGGGTTCTTTTAAAGGTAGCAGGGCTTCTTAAATGGTGTCAGTAGTTTAGGACCAAGTATTCAAACATATGACTCTGTGGGGGACATTTTGCATTCAAACTACAGTGTTGAAGAAGGGTGAGAAAGGAGACACAATTAGAGACATGGAGGAAAAGAGTAACTGGATAGGAATGAATGAATGAATGAATGAATGAATGAACGAATGAATGAATGACCAGATGAATTTGGAGAGAGTCACAGAGGTAAGGAAGAGCAGCCAAGGCCATACTTCACAGTTCAGGTAACATTTCATTAGTAAGATGGGGATTTGGGGAGTGTAGGTTGGTGAGTGGGATTGGGGAGCAGGGTCCTAGGTGGGGAGGCCATTGGCTATCCGGATATATCACTCTGCGCCACTCCCTTAAAACAGCGACTCTCGTTGGACCTTGAGCGAGGCTGACAGCCAGCGAGCACTAATAATCTTTGTCTCTTTTCCCTTGTAGTCCTGGGAATACAGGCATGTGGTATATCACCCCTGGCTTTTGACAAGGGTGCCGGGGGATTCAAACTCAGGTCCTCACTCTTTCATACCAAGCGCTCTACCCACTGAGCAATCTCCTATGTCATCTCTCATCCCCCAGAGGCAACTCTTTTAATCAGGAAAGGTTTACTTTGGTAGATGGTTTTAGACCATGGTCTTAGGCTTGTTGCTTTGAACCTGTGGTGACAGAACATCACGGTAGGAGTGTGAGGTGGAGGAGCCTTATTTTCTTCTGAAATTACATGTAGTCTTTGAGAATACCTTCTTTCAGTTTTCCTGAGTGAGCTGCATAGTAACCAAGGTCAGGCTTGGGAGGTAGAGAATGGAGTGCCAAATAGCTATTATGTAAACTCTGGGCTCCTTTAAAATTGACAGAGTCTAAAAGGCTCGTGTGGCTATGTAAATTAGCCTGTTGATGAACACATGAAGAAACCGGATGTATCCTGTAACCACAGTTGACAGAGTTTTGTTTGCTATAATACAATTGAGTGTCAGTATCTGCCTGAGTGGCAGGTCTGATTTATCTTGACCATTGTAAATCAAAGGATTACAAGAAGTGCTTTTGTGTCTAGAAAACAGGTGAATTTGTAAAAGAATTTTTGTGGCTTTGATGTTTAAGTTCAGAACCTTAAGTCTGGGTGAGAATATCTGAATTCAATGCATGACATGGACGGAAGGCAGAGGATAGATAGCGAGGTGGTACCACCGTGAAGGCCAGTGCAGGCCATTGGTGAGCATGTGGCTTCTGAAAGGCGCAGTAGAGCCAACAGTGATGAAAGGCAATGGTTGACTCTGCTACTGTATGGCTTAAGTTTCTTTAATAAATACACACAAACACTACAGGTTTATATGAGGGAGAAAACGTAGAATAACATGTAATCAATGCTGAAGAAGACCTTCGGTTGGAAGACTACTTTCGTCCACTCACAATCCACAGCACTTCAAAAAATAGGATGAGCTGGCACATGTCAGGAATCTCAGCGTTCCAGAGGCTGGGGGGTTACAAGTTCAAGATCACCCTTGTCTGTGAAGTACATTTGAGACCAGCCTGGGCTGCTTCAGATCTGTCTCTTTAAATCAGTCTATAAATAAATGAAATTGTTGATACTCAGCTTGGTGGACGCATACTGTTTGTGAACTAAGACCGAAGGGTTAGTGTAGTCATTTAGCACTTTAAATGAAGATACTTACACATTTCTTTAACTTCAGCCAACAATGAGTAGATTCCTACTGCTCAGAGACTCTAAATTTTAGTTCACTTGATAGTATTAGATTTGTGGCAGTTGTGAGACATTGTGTGTGGTGTACTACAACAGTTACTAGTGGTTGTGAGGATTGTAGTTGTTAGCTAACAGTAGGTATCTGTCTGCATCTTCGAGCACATACTGTATCTCCAGGACTGTTCATTTCTCATGACAATCATATGTTAAAGGATTTTAGTTGTTATTCTTGAGACAGGGTCTCACAGTGTAGACCTGGTTGGCCCTGGATCTCCAAGTAGACCTAGTTGTCTTCAAAATCACAGAGATTTCACCAGTCTCTGCCTCTTACCTGTCTCTTCCTCCTGCATGGTGGGATTAAAAGATGTATAATACCATTCCTGGGACCATAGTTATTACTCTTAGTTTGCTACTTGTGAGGTTGAGTTTGAAGAGGAACATCCCTGGCCTCCAGAGCACAGGCTCCTGCAGGTCATACTCTGGTCAGAGCTCTCAGCTATCTAGGGGAGCACATTTTATCTCCATTTATAAGAGTGCTTTACGTACCTGGGTGGAGGTACTATTTTCTGTAAAGCCATGGGTTATAATGTCTTTTACTTTAGGGAATCAGAAAAGTTTTCAAAAGAAATTTCCTTTAAGTTGCTGTGATGGTTTGAATAAGAATGGCCCCTATGGGCTCATATATTTGAAGTCCATGTCACCAGAGAGTAGAGCTGTTTAAAAGGATTAGAAGGATTAGGGGGTGTGACTTTGTGGGAGAAACTGTGCCACTGGGGGTGGACTTTAGATTTCAGAGTCCCGTGCCAAGCCTAGTCTTTTTCTGCTGCCTTCAGGTCAGAGTATACAGCTCTCTGCTCCAGGGCCATGCTGGCCCGTGTGCCATGCTTTCACTGCGATGACAGTGAGCTGACCCTCTGACATGGTAAGCCAGCCTCCAGTTAAATGCTTGTCAATGTTGTCTTGTTTCTAGTGACTCTTCCCAGCAATAGAACGGTGGTGACTAAGACAGTTGCTGAGAGTCACAGGGAATACAGTCATTCTCAGGCTATCTGAATTAGTGTCTATCCATCACAAAAGAAGGGGCTTCTATTTGCCTTTAACAGAATAAGGTTTCAAAGGTAATGCTATTTCTCATGATATAGGGGTCCCACAGGGTCACTGACAGTGCAGTACTGGCTTAGGTAGGCCTTGGTTGTTTACCCATGGCAGGCTAAGGCCTGAGTTAGTATTTTCCTAATGAAGACTTACAGGAAGTTTGTTTTGTTTTCCCTCAGACCGTGCAGTGTGCTTGCCTACACCATGCTTTCTAGAACTGCCAGCAGCTGTGGTTACCTGAAGGAGGGACGAACAAGATTGTGCCTCCAACTTTTCCTTCAAGGGAGGAGGGGCTCACAAAGGCCCTGCCCTTCCCTGAGGATTTATAAGATAGTTAATAAGCATTGCTGGGGACAGGGCCTTCTAAGCCTCTCAGCAGGCAGCATTCCTTGTCAGCTGCTGGGGGGAGGGGCTCATGAGGGCTCCGACCCTCCTTGAGGCTGTTTAGACAGTTCACAGTTGCTGGGAGGGAGTTTTTTGTTTTTCTTTATTGGGTAGCTGCGGGAGCTGCAGTGAGGCCCTCCATTTAAACCGTAGGTCACCATAGTCGGGTGGAATCTTAGATTCGCCTCAGCGTGTCCTCGGCTGTGGAGTAAACATAGCACTTCTGCCTGAAGTGACTTTTGGAAGAAGCTTTGTACCATGTGTGCTGTTCCAGCCCTTCTCAAATTCCTGATGCTAGCACCATTGAAACCAGTGAGAACCTTAAGGCCAGGGAGGCCTTGAGGTGGTGGTGGTGGAGTCTGTCAGTCTTGGAGGGGGTGGAGTCCTGTCAGAAGTGCTGTGGGCTTCCACTGAGTTGATGAACTTTGGGACAGTGAGGACAGACTTAGGTGGTGTTGGTCACAGTTGGGATGCACGAGCGATGTCTCTCTGAGCTTCTCCTTCTGTCAGGCAGAGCGACAGCAGCTTCCTTTGGCTGACTTTCTATTGCTGTTTCTAATGGCTTCTTACATTTAGCTTGCTGAAGGCTGTCTGCATTTTTAATTCTGTCAGCAGATAGAGATAGTTGAATTTTCTTTGTTATGTATGAGGAAAGGTAGTGTGCTAGTGTTTGTATCAGAGAAAGAAAAAACGAGAGGAAAAATCATTTTCCTACACAGTAAGGTTATATATGCTTTTCTTAAGTTCATGATAGAACAGTTTCTTGAGAAACACAAATGTTACAGAAAGACAATTAAAAAATTGCAGTGATAATAAAATTAATTTGTTATTTAGGTAAAACAAAGCTGTAACATTTTATAGTCTCATTATTTTTAGAACAAAAATGACATTTTGTTTTCTCATGGCATGTGATTTTGTGCTTGCCAGGTTTATTTTATTAAAGCTGCCTTGCATAGCTGGGTCTGTGACACACAGTCTGACGCTCTTTGTTTATGGGATCTTGTTTTATTTCATTTCTTCCAGAAAACATAAGGCATTCCATTCCACCTCCCTGCTTGTAAGCAGGAAGAGACTCTGCTGTAAGACAAGACTGTCCATACCAGGTTATCCAGAAGTAGGCAGGCTCCTGTTTAAGATGCCGACCTCACTGGCTTGCTTTCCTCAGCAGGCTGCTGTCAGTAGTCTCTTCTCTCACGTCCATACCTTGGCGATACTTTTCTCTGTAGACGATGGATCATTGCCGGTGGTTGACACCTGTGGCTGCTGGGCCGTGCAGTGTGAGCACACCTCCAGGACAGCTTGGCTGATTGATAAAGCATCGCTTGCTCCACTTGTTGACTGAGCGGTTCTTCAGCACTGATGGCTGCATGTGGCAGGAGAGCCAGTCCACAGACCCAACCCAGTTGGTCATTTTCGTTCTTAGTCAGTCAGTATTAGCCTGTTGCTGGCTGGTTTGCTGAGGTAGAGGAGGATTCCAAGATTGATTGCCTTTTGCCTCAGGCTTGCAAGATGACTTCCACATCTTACCCGGTTTTTTTGGAAGGGTGAAAAAAAAGGAAGAAGGAAGGTTGGTCTGTATCAGAAGCATTCTTAAGACTTTCCAGTAAGCTCAGGTCTTGCTGGCCACAGTTTTTACATGGTTTCCTTCAAATGATAAGTAGGTGTGAGAAGATAGTCACTTGTGGTTTGGCTCTAGGGCAGCAAGAAATAAAAGATTGTACTGGCTTCTGGATTTTTTCGTAAATAATTCTAGAAGGGAGCGTCTCTTTGTCTCTCCAGCCACCAGGTGTTCAGCAGGCCATTGAACTGTTGACAAGAGCCATGCCCTTTACTGGTTTTAGGGCATCAGAGTGATGCAGAGACATTTATCTAACTAGAAAGTCCAGTCTAATGTAGTCTAAGGCAGAACAAAAGCAGCTGTGAAACTGAGTACTGCTTCTTCAGCTGAAAGCGTTCTCAGTGTTAGCTTTCTGTCCCTGTAACTGAACAGCTGAGGTGGTAGCGTCGAGGGAAAGTTTACCTGAGCCAGTTCCCGAGGCTTCTATCTAGAGTCAGTTGGCCCCACTGTGGGCAGCCAGGGACAGAGAGAGGAGGAGGGCCTAGGAGCCCACCAAGTCCTTTTGAAGACCTTCCACTAGCTTCCGTCCCTTCAGGGTTCTACCTCTGAGCGACAGTGCCAGGCTAACACTGAGCATTTGGTGGAGGTGATCTTGAAGGGCATTTACCATCCAGACTATAGCCCTTGGAGTCCTGAGGTAAAGAAAGCTGCTCACTGTAAGGAGAGGAGCCATGGTCTGCGCAGGCAGGGTTGCTGGTCTAGTTTCAGTGAGAAGGGAAGAGAGGGAGAGAGGGAGAGAGGGAGAGAGGGAGAGAGGGAGAGAGGGAGAGAGAGAGAGAGAGAGAGAGAGAGAGAGAGAGCGCGAGAGCGAGAGAGCGAGCGAGCGAGCAAGCGCATTGTGTCTGGGGGAAATGAGCGTTGTCAAAGGGGGAACTTAGCATGGCATGGTGGCTTCATTTGGCTTGTTGAAAATCTAATGTTCTCAGCTTGAAGCTTGAAAGTCAGTGGGAACCATGTGCTGTCTGGTTTGGCCTAGTGGTAACCCAGTGTTTGCTGGTCTGTGCTAGTCATCTGGGTTTGTCTTTGTCTGTTGTGGAATTCGGAGCTTTGCTCCAGGCATAGCTTCTGTATTCTTGCTCTGCACCCAGGACCTTCACCCGGGCCTCACTCAGTCATACCTGATGCCGTTTTTCCTGTGCAAATCACAGCTCTTCTGTTGGGAGTTACACTGGTCTAGCAACATAGCAGTATTTGTACTTGGGAAGAGGTGGTCAAGGCTGTCTCTTGCCGGTCCTTGGCTAGCCTTGTCTGTTTCCTGCTTCTTGGACTCCTTGCCTGCTGCTGTTTAGTAGCCTGTGATTGTGGACACTGTTGTGTGAAAGTACCACCTAAGCAGGGCTCAGAACAGGGCCACATGGATTGAGAGACTGCCACTTGACAGATACATGCCTAACAGTTGTGTTGTAGCTTGCTGTATGTGTCTTTCAGTCTGCAAATGCTGTTTGTTTAAACTTTTTTCCATCGTTCTATGGAGACTTGAGTGCAGAAACACATATGTCTAAAGACTTGTGACTAATATTTTTTGGATCTATTTCTTTTGCGATACAAATCACGTATCCCATACCTTTCATTTAAAGCATACAGTCTGATGGCTTTTTATCAGCTTATATTATTTTTGTGTCTGTTACTGTCTGTTTTCCTAAGAGTGCCAGCCTTGTAGAGATTAGTATGGATGACAGGGTTTAGTATGTGGGTAAGGGGTAGGGCACATGTGTGTGTGCATCAGTGTAGCTCATAGCATCCATGAACAATACACCGTGAACTGTATCAGTAA
>NW_021626519.1:0-3487 GCF_004785775.1 Grammomys surdaster
ATCCCCAGTGTGCTTACAGGAATAACATATCCCCAGTGTGCTTACAGAACATCTCCATTTAAAATCACATCACCAGCACTTACCAGTTTGTTAGTGACTGCTCTGTTGGGTATCGGAAGTCAGCCTGACTTTAAATCTCAAGGTTCACACCACCTCCCCGTCCAGTTGGGGGCGATAGTGAGAATTGTTTCTACCCGCTGTATGAGTCACTGACCACTTGCAAGGTATTTGTTGCCTCGTTCGATTTTCTCCATTGAGGGAGATTTTTAGGCTATGTTCAGTTAGCTTGTGAATTTTCACATATCATGATATATTGTGAGAGATATTTAAAATGGCGGCACTCAATCTGGCTTTTCTTAATCAGCCGTCATGTTTCTGACTAGCCTTGGCCTGCGGCCAGGAGTGCCTGCGGCCTTACCTCCACTGCTCAGCTCAGGCCATCTGCGCAGGTGATGAGAGACATCAGTCCTGCCACCCACGATAGGCCAGCATGGGACATGGCTCTGCCAGTCTATCACGCTGTCTCCACAATGCTTGGCTGAGCCCAGACCATCCTGCCACCCCCATGGGCTCGGTACAAATGAGACTCTAAGGCTTAGATTATCCAAAGGCTTTATATGTTTGGTAATGCTCAATAACAAGATGCCCACACAATCAGAGGTGTAACCCCAACCTAGATATACTAACTACCTTTGACTGCTGGAGACACGTGCACATCTGCCTCCATGTTCCCTCCCTCGTTTCTCTCCCTTAGCTCCTCCTCTTCCTTCTCTTCCTCTTCTTACTCCTCCCACCTTACCTCCTCCTACAATGATATAAAGATCTAAGTCCTTAAATAAAGTGACCAAATGTACGAAGTTTTTAGTTGACTGTGTCAGGAGTTGAATTCAGCTCTGAGAGTTGGCCTTAGGGGCACATGGTTGACATGCATACACCATAGAGCTGTGTTCTATGGTCATATCTTTTAGACTGGGTTTGCCTATCAGTCACTTGTGTTGCCGAAGGAAGACCAGCTTAAAGCTGGAAAGGAGTCTGTGTAGTGTGTCCCTCTCCCTCCCCCATGGTTGTAGAGCATTAGTTTTCAACCTTCCTAATCTGTGACTCTTCAATACAGTTCCTCATGTGATGACCCTCAAACATAAAGTTATTTTTGCCCCTTTGCTCCTGCTGTAGCTGTAACTTTGCTACTGTTATGACTTGTGATGTAAACATCTGTTTTCTGATGGCCCTAGGTGACCTCTCATGACCCTAGGTGACCTCTGATGGCCCTAGGTGACCTCTGATGGCCCTAGGTGACCTCTGATGGCCCTAGGTGACCTCTGATGACCCTAGGTGACCTCTGATGACCCTAGGTGACCTCTATGAAAGGGTTTTTTGATCCCGAAAGGGTTGAGAGCTACTGTTTTAGAGGTTCTCTCCATGACTGCTTGGACAGACTGTCATGGTGGCAGGAACATGAGACCTAAGGATGCTGTCTTATGTCATGGTGTAAAGGAAGCTGAGGGGCCAGACGCAGGGTCACTCCCCTCCTCACCTCTTCCCTGAACTTACTTAAAAACTTTTTTTTTTATTATTATTTTAGGTTTCTCTGTGTAGCCTTGGCTATTCTGTAATTTACTCTGTAGACCAGGCTGGTCTAGAACTCAGAGATTTGCTTGCTTCTGCCTTCTGAGTGCTGGGATTAAAGGTGTGGGCTATCACCGGCTCACAGAAACTTTTAAAAGGGACACTTTGTAACATTGTACCTCCCTCCCCTGTTTTTTAAGACTGAGTCTCTTAAAGAAACCCCAGATTAGCTTTGAATTCATTACCCAGCCCCTCCCCTTCATGCTGGAATTATAAGTGTGTGTATCACCATGCCCAATAATAGTTCTTAGGAAGAATTTATTTTCCCATGTTTTTGTTGAAGTTCCATTTCTTGTATGATAAGTAGTTTTTTAAAAGAAAAGTAAGGCCAGGTAGTGGAGCCAGATGCCTTTGATTCTGGCACTCAGGAGGGAGAGGCAGGTGGATCTCTGAGTTCGAGGCCAGCTGGTTGATCTACAGATGGAGGTCCAGGACAGCCAGGGCTATACAGAGGAACCCTGTCTCAAAAAAGTTAAAAAAAAAAAAAAAGTTAAAAAAAAAAAAAAGGATATCTTGACCTGCTCATTTGATTATCCGAGAACAGATAATCTTTGGGAGTTAGATGAGGGGAACCGGTTTTTCTCCTTTGGGGCTGGTTTTCCACTTTGATCAAGGGGCATTACCTTTGTCACGCCTGGCCCAATAGGAAAACCCTCTTTCACTGGCTTGCAAAGCTTCTGCACACTTAGCATTGGGACAGAAGGCTGGGTGTTAAGTACCTTCCCACTGGAGCCTGGAGGAGGTACTGGGGATAGCACTTCCCTAGAGGAAGGTTGCTCCCTAAGTCCTCATCACTGTCCTTGTCTCAGAGACAAGCATGTTGAAAGGCACAAACGCCTCTCTAGGAGTTTCCACCTTTAGCAGTGATCTCTTTTCTGCATATGATTTCTTGGTGTGCTTTGCATTTCTGTGTGTCTTTGCTGGTACCTTCAGGGTGAGTGGGACAGCATTCAGTCCAAACCACAGGAGTGTACAGAATTGTTTCTGTGGTCCTCTGATTCCACACTTGGTGTTGGAGGTAGACCTCCTGGGAGAAGAGAAGTAATGTTTTTCTTGGGGAGTCAGCAGTAGGCTAGGCCTGCAACTGTATCCTCATAAAGTGTTGCCAGGACCAAATACCTGGCAAGAAGCAACTTTAGGGGTTATTTTGGCTCACAGTTTTAGGGGATGCAGTGTATCAGAGTGGCTGTGTCGTGCCTATGGCAGGAGTTGATTCTGCAGTCAGGAAGCAGAGAGTCGATACTGATGTTCCTCTGGCTTTCTCAGCTTTTTTCGTTTTGGTTCCCCAGCCTGTGGAGTGGTGCCACTCCTGTAGGGTGAGTCTTTCCTTTTCAGTTAAGCTTCTCTGAGTATACCCTCACAGTCTGGCCCAGAGGCTGTGTCTCCTAGCTGACCCTAAGTCCAGCCAGATTGATAATGGAAGATTAATCATCATAATGAACATGCTACATTTTAAACACGAACTTAAGTGTTTTGAACAAAATTTGCATAATCCAAATGAAGTGTTCCATATTACAGTCAGAGATTCCTATGTGTATCTCAGTGTACCACAATCATTTCCTTCCTTACACAGTCCAGTGTGATGTATGTGTTGTCCTGAGTCTTTCAAAGTAAGATATACTAGAGCATGTTGTGTAGTGGACCTCCACCTTTTCAGGAAAAGACTGGTGTTTGTAGGAGGAAGGTTCATGGAAATAGCATTTGGAGTCTGCTCTAATTCATGGTGTATCTGTGCTGTCTTGGGCACATGCAATGATTATATTAAAACAAGCTCTTGATAAATGTTGAGCTTTGTTTAAATTTGCTAGTTTCTTAATTTATTTAACTAGGCTTCTCTCCTTAAAACATTCTTTGACTTCTC
>NW_021626520.1:0-3488 GCF_004785775.1 Grammomys surdaster
ATCCCCAGTGTGCTTACAGGAATAACATATCCCCAGTGTGCTTACAGAAAATCTCCATTTAAAATCACATCACCAGCACTTACCAGTTTGTTAGTGACTGCTCTGTTGGGTATCGGAAGTCAGCCTGACTTTAAATCTCAAGGTTCACACCACCTCCCCGTCCAGTTGGGGGCGATAGTGAGAATTGTTTCTACCCGCTGTATGAGTCACTGACCACTTGCAAGGTATTTGTTGCCTCGTTCGATTTTCTCCATTGAGGGAGATTTTTAGGCTATGTTCAGTTAGCTTGTGAATTTTCACATATCATGATATATTGTGAGAGATATTTAAAATGGCGGCACTCAATCTGGCTTTTCTTAATCAGCCGTCATGTTTCTGACTAGCCTTGGCCTGCGGCCAGGAGTGCCTGCGGCCTTACCTCCACTGCTCAGCTCAGGCCATCTGCGCAGGTGATGAGAGACATCAGTCCTGCCACCCACGATAGGCCAGCATGGGACATGGCTCTGCCAGTCTATCACGCTGTCTCCACAATGCTTGGCTGAGCCCAGACCATCCTGCCACCCCCATGGGCTCGGTACAAATGAGACTCTAAGGCTTAGATTATCCAAAGGCTTTATATGTTTGGTAATGCTCAATAACAAGATGCCCACACAATCAGAGGTGTAACCCCAACCTAGATATACTAACTACCTTTGACTGCTGGAGACACGTGCACATCTGCCTCCATGTTCCCTCCCTCGTTCCTCTCCCTTAGCTCCTCCTCTTCCTTCTCTTCCTCTTCTTACTCCTCCCACCTTACCTCCTCCTACAATGATATAAAGATCTAAGTCCTTAAATCAAGTGACCAAATGTACAAAGTTTTTAGTTGGCTGTGTCAGGAGTTGAATTCAGCTCTGAGAGTTGGCCTTAGGGGCACATGGTTGACATGCATACACCATAGAGCTGTGTTCTATGGTCATATCTTTTAGACTGGGTTTGCCTATCAGTCACTTGTGTTGCCGAAGGAAGACCAGCTTAAAGCTGGAAAGGAGTCTGTGTGTAGTGTGTCCCTCTCCCTCCCCCAGGGTTGTAGAGCATTAGTTTTCAACCTTCCTAATCTGTGGCTCTTCAATACAGTTCCTCATGTGATGACCCTCAAACATAAAGTTATTTTTGCCCCTTTGCTCCTGCTGTAGCTGTAACTTTGCTACTGTTATGACTTGTGATGTAAACATCTGTTTTCTGATGGCCCTAGGTGACCTCTCATGACCCTAGGTGACCTCTGATGGCCCTAGGTGACCTCTGATGGCCCTAGGTGACCTCTGATGGCCCTAGGTGACCTCTGATGACCCTAGGTGACCTCTGATGACCCTAGGTGACCTCTATGAAAGGGTTTTTTGATCCCGAAAGGGTTGAGAGCTACTGTTTTAGAGGTTCTCTCCATGACTGCTTGGACAGACTGTCATGGTGGCAGGAACATGAGACCTAAGGATGCTGTCTTATGTCATGGTGTAAAGGAAGCTGAGGGGCCAGACGCAGGGTCACTCCCCTCCTCACCTCTTCCCTGAACTTACTTAAAAACTTTTTTTTTTATTATTATTTTAGGTTTCTCTGTGTAGCCTTGGCTATTCTGTAATTTACTCTGTAGACCAGGCTGGTCTAGAACTCAGAGATTTGCTTGCTTCTGCCTTCTGAGTGCTGGGATTAAAGGTGTGGGCTATCACCGGCTCACAGAAACTTTTAAAAGGGACACTTTGTAACATTGTACCTCCCTCCCCTGTTTTTTAAGACTGAGTCTCTTAAAGAAACCCCAGATTAGCTTTGAATTCATTACCCAGCCCCTCCCCTTCATGCTGGAATTATAAGTGTGTGTATCACCATGCCCAATAATAGTTCTTAGGAAGAATTTATTTTCCCATGTTTTTGTTGAAGTTCCATTTCTTGTATGATAAGTAGTTTTTTAAAAGAAAAGTAAGGCCAGGTAGTGGAGCCAGATGCCTTTGATTCTGGCACTCAGGAGGGAGAGGCAGGTGGATCTCTGAGTTCGAGGCCAGCTGGTTGGTCTACAGATGGAGGTCCAGGACAGCCAGGGCTATACAGAGGAACCCTGTCTCAAAAAAGTTAAAAAAAAAAAAAGTTAAAAAAAAAAAAGGATATCTTGACCTGCTCATTTGATTATCCAAGAACAGATAATCTTTGGGAGTTAGATGAGGGGAACCGGTTTTTCTCCTTTGGGGCTGGTTTTCCATAACTTTGATCAAGGGGCATTACCTTTGTCACGCCTGGCCCAATAGGAAAACCCTCTTTCACTGGCTTGCAAAGCTTCTGCACACTTAGCATTGGGACAGAAGGCTGGGTGTTAAGTACCTTCCCACTGGAGCCTGGAGGAGGTACTGGGGATAGCACTTCCCTAGAGGAAGGTTGCTCCCTAAGTCCTCATCACTGTCCTTGTCTCAGAGACAAGCATGTTGAAAGGCACAAACGCCTCTCTAGGAGTTTCCACCTTTAGCAGTGATCTCTTTTCTGCATATGATTTCTTGGTGTGCTTTGCATTTCTGTGTGTCTTTGCTGGTACCTTCAGGGTGAGTGGGACAGCATTCAGTCCAAACCACAGGAGTGTACAGAATTGTTTCTGTGGTCCTCTGATTCCACACTTGGTGTTGGAGGTAGACCTCCTGGGAGAAGAGAAGTAATGTTTTTCTTGGGGAGTCAGCAGTAGGCTAGGCTTGCAACTGTATCCTCATAAAGTGTTGCCAGGACCAAATACCTGGCAAGAAGCAACTTTAGGGGTTATTTTGGCTCACAGTTTTAGGGGATGCAGTGTATCAGAGTGGCTGTGTCGTGCCTATGGCAGGAGTTGCTTCTGCAGTCAGGAAGCAGAGAGTCGATACTGATGTTCCTCTGGCTTTCTCAGCTTTTTTCGTTTTGGTTCCCCAGCCTGTGGAGTGGTGCCACTCCTGTAGGGTGAGTCTTTCCTTTTCAGTTAAGCTTCTCTGAGTATACCCTCACAGTCTGGCCCAGAGGCTGTGTCTTCTAGCCGACCCTAAGTCCAACCAGATTGATAATGGAAGATTAATCATCATAATGAACATGCTACATTTTAAACACGAACTTAAGCATTTTGAACAAAATTTGCATAATCCAAATGAAGTGTTCCATATTACAGTCAGAGATTCCTATGTGTATCTCAGTGTACCACAATCATTTCCTTCCTTACACAGTCCAGTGTGATGTATGTGTTGTCCTGAGTCTTTCAAAGTAAGATATACTAGAGCATGTTGTGTAGTGGACCTCCACCTTTTCAGGAAAAGACTGGTGTTTGTAGGAGGAAGGTTCATGGAAATAGCATTTGGAGTCTGCTCTAATTCATGGTGTATCTGTGCTGTCTTGGGCACATGCAATGATTATATTAAAACAAGCTCTTGATAAATGTTGAGCTTTGTTTAAATTTACTAGTTTCTAAATTTATTTAACTAGGCTTCTCTCCTTAAAACATTCTTTGACTTCTC
>NW_021626521.1:0-5978 GCF_004785775.1 Grammomys surdaster
AGGCATGCACCACCAACCACTACCTGGCTTAGGCTTTGGCTTTCAGAGGCACATCCAACTACATCTTTTCAGGACACAACCACCTACAGCTGAAAAGGCAATATCTTCCAAGGTTGTATATTCCGCTAACAATTAATTTTCTTATGAACTGTAATCAAATATCCTGCAACAATTTACCCCCTTGGTTCTCCCCTCTGCATCCTAAATTCTTCAAGGCCAATCTTTTCCTTGTTATGTATAGTTGACTATTAAGACTCAAATACATAAGTGAAACTTGCTGACTGCATTTTTATTGGATGTGTGTATATGGATCAAGGACTGACCATGTTGCATTGATTACCCAAACAGGGAATTCATTGCCTAAGAATAATTCTCCTGAATGAGACAGGGTCTCATTTAAAACTCCAGCTGACCTTGATTCACTAAGCATACTAAGATGTATAATACAGACAGAATCTGTAGTAAATAGCAGTATATATTTATCCCATGCATTTGGACCACTTTTCCTAGTAAGATAATCTTGTATAGAAGAAAGACATGAAAAGCAATTTGATGTTGGCCTGGTTTGAAATAAAGCACCATGCTCTGTTTTTTTTTTTTTTTTAATTATTGGTTATTTCATTTATTTACATTTCAGATGTTATCCCCCTTCCTGGTTTCCACTTTGAAAACCCCCTATGCCACCCTCTCCCCCAACCCCAAGCATTATGCTCTTAACAGGATTGATTCTTCCTAGCAGGCTAGACATGTCTATCATGGGATCTCTCTTACTTTCAAAGGGAGTGGAGGGAGGCTAACTGCTCTAGAGCTAGATTTAGAAAAAGTCCTCCATAATTTCTATAATTGGAGGGGGATCTTTATTGTGCTCTCATAGTCCACAGAATGCTTCTCTATAGTTAACTTTTAGTGCTCTCATAAGGCATACTGTAGAGTGAAAAATTATAGATACTGGGTATATAGAATCCTTTTTAGACATGTAAAATATTCTTTAGGCTTTCTTTATAAGGACATGGAAAATTTTCTGAGAAACTGAGCCATGAAGCAAGTTAGGAATGTGGAAAGACCAGTCACCATTACTGGAACTGGCCTATCTGCAAAAAGAAAGGAAAGAATGCAAGTGAACTAGGTGGAACCAAGCTGAGAACCAAGTTGAGAACCAAGCTGGGAACCGCAGTGACAGGGCAAGGCCGAAGTAACAGGGCAGGACCACATTCTTGAGAAAGATAAGCGTACAGAGAGCTTTCACCTGACCTGAATCATGTAGGTTGGGTTCCTTTGGAATGTCCCACTATTTTTATGTTATACCACCCTAGCAACCCCTCACCCCCTCCCCATTCCTTGGTTTGTGGTTTTTCCCTTTAAAAACCCATCTCAAACTGGCTGTCGGGGTCAATTCAGCTCCTGCGTGGGCATACGAATTGACCAGCAGCTAGCTGTCACGCCCTAATAAATCTCGCAATTGCTCTGGTATATGGTGTCTCGAGCAGATTACTGGGTGGCCGCGACTTTCTGAGACTTGAGTGAGGGTCTCCCCTCTGTGGAGGTCTTCAATACCATGACCAAGGCAAATTATAATTTAAAGCATTACATTGGGCTGACACTTCCAAAGGATTAGTGTCCATGAAGGCAATGTAAACACATGGCAACAAGAAGAGCAGAGAGTTTACACTGACTCATATCATGACTTATAATTTACTCTCAATATTCAGCATTGAAAGTCCCAGAGCCCTAATAGAGGCAGACTGTGATCTTGAGGCCATCTAGGACAAAAATCCTTGTTTCTGTAAAAGAAACTCTGGAAAAGATACTCTGCCCCAGCTTGCGGGAATTCAACCAGACACTAGGGAAGAGGGCCAACGAATGAAGGGACAAGAGACACAAGAATGGAGAGCAAGTTTGGAGTTCTGATCAAGCTCTAAAACTTTAATTTTGGGTGCAGGTTAAAGCAAAACTAGAAGTTTCATCGATGGCCATTGCTTGGGCTACTCCACTATTGAACACTTATTGCCCTAGACCATCCCATTATCATAACCAGCTCCCAGGAAATGCCAGACATTCTTTAAGTTCCTGGGACCTGAGACTAGGTTTCACAGAACAGCAAGTAATTTCCTGGGCATGGCTCCCCACATCCGCTCCCTTTTAACAATTTTAAATGAGGCTGGCAGGGAAATGTGGACATTAAGAAATCTCATCTACAGATGAGTGGGCATTGACCAGAGGGGGAAACCATTGACCTGATCCTCCCAGTATCATTTGTAATGGTGTCTTTTTGGGGAGGAGAGGGTTATTTGTCTCTTGGGCCATGTAGGATATCAAGGGTCCTAGTCGGCTGCTTTGAGACACAAGAAATCAACACCAACCTCTATGCAATCAGGTTTGCTTTTCAGGGGACTCAGATGCAGCCAGTTTGGGCCCTCCCCCTGCGGTACCTCATCATGCACCTCTTTCAGGTACCCACGTTGTGTTCATGCCATGTTGAGCCAACATGCATAGATCTGAGTTCTATGCAGCTCCTAAAGGAGTTATTTCATCACAAGGCTCAGCCAAGCCTCTATCAGCCAAATCAAGTATTTGTAATGTACTTGTAGAGGTTTAGATGCCATGGAGTTAATTTCTTGTTTTACAGAGCCAGTGAGTCTGTTAAAGGCCCAAGGGCTAAAAGCCAAAAGGAAAAGGGGACTGGCAACTGGACCCAGGATGGAAGGGAGAAGGGTGGTAAGCCAAGGAGAGGCAGAGAACCAGTTTTCTTGTTCTTGATGTTTTCTAATCTCTCTCTGATCTTGGCCATACTATCTCTAGCTACCCAGTTGTGGTCAATATAAAAACAGCATTCCTCCTTGAGGGCAGCACAGAGCCCCCTTTGCTGAAGGAATAGCAGATGAGGGGATTTTTCCAGATTAGTGATGCCAATCTTTAGCTGTTCGAAGTCCTTGTCAATGACCTATTGAAGTTCTGAATAGTACAAGTCTGAGGCCTGCATCAGGACCAGAACCTCCAACAGCAATCACCAAATTGCTCTATCTGGAAAGACTCCTTTATATTGAAAGGATAAAAGGGAATTCTCAGAGAGATCTCTCTTCCTTGGATCTCAATTGTTATCCATTTTACCTACAGTTGGGTCTGGCTTTGTGGAGGTATCTTTGTTTCACCAATCTTTCTGGCAGCCGTCTAGCCACGCCTTCTTTGGTATCAAACAGACATGTTGATCCTCAGCCCCATATGAGAACTGAATCTAGGCCATTCCATTTAAAGGTAAGAAGGTCCTTCCACATAACTGTGGCATAGTTTTTATTAGTCTCAGAGTGCCAGAGGCAATCAGTAGCAGATTTGCCATGAGCGTCCAGATTTAGAAAATTGAGAACAAACAAGGCATGATTAAGAGGATTTCTAGGAGATCCCTTCTGGGGGTATAGCTCCCACTCTTTTGTTTTTTTAAAAGCCAATTTTTTAAGAGTTCCTTGGAAAACCATGGCAGAAACACCAGCTCCTCCCACACTCAGAGAGTTATGAAGTTATTATTTTAACATTCCACAATACCTGTTTCACAATACCTTGTCCTTGAGGATTATAAGGAATCCCAGTAATATAGGTAATATTAAATTGTCAACAAAACATCTCAGATGTCTGACTGCAATAGCCAGTTCCATATTCTCTCTTAATCTGATATGGAACAGCAAACATAGAAAGAAAATGTAGGCAATAACTAATTACATTTTTAGTTGCTTCTCCTGTTAAACAGTTCCAACTAGAAAGCCTGAAAAGGTGTCAAGTCACATGTACATGTTTTAATTTTCCAAAGTCAGAAATGAGTAACATCCACTTGCCATAATTGATTAGGTATAAGTCCTCAAGGATTAATACCATTATGAAAAAATTGAGGATACAGAGAACAGGTTTTTGTAATTTGACTTGCACACTCTCTAGTAATACCAAGTTACTGTCTCAAGGAATTACTATTTTGATGACATAAAGAATAAGATTGTATGGCCAATTGTTTCTGTTAGGCTTATAATCTTCCTGGTGTACAAATCTGCTGTGGCATTGCCCGGGGGTCCAGGCAATCCATTATGAGCTCTTAAATGTCTTATAAAGTTAATGAAAAGTACTTGGTTCTTATATTAAGCTGTATTTGTAAAATCTGAGAATTAGCAATATCTAAAAATGGAACAAATTTAAGCAACCATGAGTTATTTACTGGCTCTGAGTATACAAATTGAAAGCTTGAGTTTTCAGCATTTCAAACAGTGGCTACAGCATGCCATTCAATTATTTGTGCTGAAGCAGTGGGAAACTTAAGAAAATGTGGTAAGGGAAACACTCAACTCACAGAAGTAGTCAAATTCCTATACAAAGAAAATGAATTGCTGAATGCAGAAGGTGTCAGAGATAGAGGGAAGGATTACTGTCTGATGAATCCAGAGTCAGAGTTTCAGTGAACAGAATCAAGGCACTCTAGAAGTACACTTGGTTTTGTTTGCATCACATATGAATGAGCTCTGTACTTGTAAAAAGAAGAAGCAAGTTTTCTGATTCTAGATTGAACTATTTTGGAAAAAGTGCTTAGTCAGTTTGCATTATGTATGTCCTTCCTACATGGATTAAAGGGACTCTAATGTTTATTGTTGTGTGAGTGTTGGTGTCTGTGGGAGTGTATCATGGGATACAGAAAAGGAAATAAAATCTGCTGTGGCTTGAGTTATAAGAGATTGTTAGTTTGGAGGCAGGCATGCTGGAGATGGAGCAAAGGTCTTGTGGTAGACAACCTAGTGCTCTTAAGCGCTGAACTGTGGGGCCAGTTTCCAAAATGGCTTTACTTGGGATCTTGGACTTAAACTATAAATTTTACTCTTACATGGTCTATGCTTTATCCTCTGAGATCTCTTTATGGCTGGAACAGCCAACTCATCACATATGGTCACAATATTGAGAACTTGGCCTGGAGCAGAGGCAGTACTCCAGACCCCCTTCCACACTCAGAGACAGCTGACTCTCAGGTGCTCCAACACAACCAGGCTCACAGGAGAGACAGCTCCCCTCCACTCCAATACCTGGCCCTGCTGGGAACACATCTTCCTACTGCTCAGCCTGGGGGCAGAGCCGGGACTCCAGACCCCCTTCCACACCCAGAGACAGCTTGACTCTCAGGTGCTTTGACATAATCAGGCTCCCAGGCTCCCAGGCACAGAGAGGGGACAGGATCCAGACAGAGACAAAAAGGACATTTAATACCTATATTGAGAGGCAAGCACAAGAACATATGCAACAGAAACCAAAGCCACTTGGCTCCATCAGAACCCAGTTCTCCCATCACAGGAAGACCTGTATATCCTAGCACTCCTGAAGAACAAGACTTCAACCTAAAAATCCCATCTCAGGAAGATGATAGAGGACCTTAAGGAGGACATAAGTAACCCTCTTAAAGAAATACATGAAAGTCAGGAGCAAGCAAAAGAGCTACAGGCTGTTGGACACCTGGAACGGAGCAATGCCTAAGTCAAAGGAACTTGTTTCTTCAAGCTCTTTAGACAGTGATTCTGACAGTGAAGTTGAAATAAAAAAGCTAAAGGGGAAAAAGCAAGTTGTTTCAGAGAAACCTGTGAAGAAGCAGAAGCATGGTGAGACTTCTACAGCCCTGGTGTCTTCCAAGCAGAGCAGCAGCAGCAGAGATGATAACATGTTCCAGACTGTAAAGATGAGATATGTCAATGTTCAGGACTTTAAAGGAAAAAGTCTAATTGATATTAGAGAAAAATGGATGGAATCAAATGGTGAAATGAAACCAGGGAGAAAAGATATTTCTTTAAACATGGAACAATGGAGCCAGCTGGAGGAACAGATCTCTGACATAGATGATGCAGTAAGAAAGCTGTAAAATCTGAGCCATATCAAACCTGTACTGTTGTACTTATTTTAATCTGTATTTATTCACTGGCTTTTGTTTTCTAAATGTTGTTTTCCAAGCTGTTGTATATTTGCAT
>NW_021626522.1:0-5979 GCF_004785775.1 Grammomys surdaster
AGGCATGCACCACCAACCACTACCTGGCTTAGGCTTTGGCTTTCAGAAGCACATCCAACTACATCTTTTCAGGACACAACCACCTACAGCTGAAAAGGCAATATCTTCCAAGGTTGTATATTCCGCTAACAATTAATTTTCTTATGAACTGTAATCAAATATCCTGCAACAATTTACCCCCTTGGTTCTCCCCTCTGCATCCTAAATTCTTCAAGGCCAATCTTTTCCTTGTTATGTATAGTTGACTATTAAGACTCAAATACATAAGTGAAACTTGCTGACTGCATTTTTATTGGATGTGTGTATATGGATCAAGGACTGACCATGTTGCATTGATTACCCAAACAGGGAATTCATTGCCTGAGAATAATTCTCCTGAATGAGACAGGGTCTCATTTAAAACTCCAGCTGACCTTGATTCACTAAGCATACTAAGATGTATAATACAGACAGAATCTGTAGTAAATAGCAGTATATATTTATCCCATGCATTTGGACCACTTTTCCTAGTAAGATAATCTTGTATAGAAGAAAGACATGAAAAGCAATTTGATGTTGGCCTGGTTTGAAATAAAGCACCATGCTCTGTTTTTTTTTTTTTTAATTATTGGTTATTTCATTTATTTACATTTCAGATGTTATCCCCCTTCCTGGTTTCCACTTTGAAAACCCCCTATGCCACCCTCTCCCCCAACCCCAAGCATTATGCTCTTAACAGGATTGATTCTTCCTAGCAGGCTAGACATGTCTATCATGGGATCTCTCTTACTTTCAAAGGGAGTGGAGGGAGGCTAACTGCTCTAGAGCTAGGTTTAGAAAAAGTCCTCCATAATTTCTATAATTGGAGGGGGATCTTTATTGTGCTCTCATAGTCCACAGAATGCTTCTCTATAGTTAACTTTTAGTGCTCTCATAAGGCATACTGTAGAGTGAAAAATTATAGATACTGGGTATATAGAATCCTTTTTAGACATGTAAAATATTCTTTAGGCTTTCTTTATAAGGACATGGAAAATTTTCTGAGAAACTGAGCCATGAAGCAAGTTAGGAATGTGGAAAGACCAGTCACCATTACTGGAACTGGCCTATCTGCAAAAAGAAAGGAAAGAATGCAAGTGAACTAGGTGGAACCAAGCTGAGAACCAAGTTGAGAACCAAGCTGGGAACCGCAGTGACAGGGCAAGGCCGAAGTAACAGGGCAGGACCACATTCTTGAGAAAGATAAGCATACAGAGAGCTTTCACCTGACCTGAATCATGTAGGTTGGGTTCCTTTGGAATGTCCCACTATTTTTATGTTATACCACCCTAGCAACCCCTCACCCCCTCCCCATTCCTTGGTTTGTGGTTTTTCCCTTTAAAAACCCATCTCAAACTGGCTGTCGGGGTCAATTCAGCTCCTGCGTGGGCATACGAATTGACCAGCAGCTAGCTGTCACGCCCTAATAAATCTCGCAATTGCTCTGGTATATGGTGTCTCGAGCAGATTACTGGGTGGCCGCGACTTTCTGAGACTTGAGTGAGGGTCTCCCCTCTGTGGAGGTCTTCAATACCATGACCAAGGCAAATTATAATTTAAAGCATTACATTGGGCTGACACTTCCAAAGGATTAGTGTCCATGAAGGCAATGTAAACACATGGCAACAAGAAGAGCAGAGAGTTTACATTGACTCATATCATGACTTATAATTTACTCTCAATATTCAGCATTGAAAGTCCCAGAGCCCTAATAGAGGCAGACTGTGATCTTGAGGCCATCTAGGACAAAAATCCTTGTTTCTGTAGAAGAGACTCTGGAAAAGATACTCTGCCCCAGCTCGCAGGGATTCAACCAGACACTAGGGAAGAGGGCCAACGAATGAAGGGACAAGAGACACAAGAATGGAGAGCAAGTCTGGAGTTCCGATCAAGCTCTAAAACTTTAATTTTGGGTGCAGGTTAAAGCAAAACTAGAAGTTTTGTCGATGGCCATTGCTTGGGCTACTCCACTATTGAACACTTATTGCCCTAGACCATCCCATTATCATAACCAGCTCCCAGGAAATGCCAGACATTCTTTAAGTTCCTGGGACCTGAGACTAGGTTTCCCAGAACAGAAAGTAATTTCCTGGGCATGGCTCCCCACATCTGCTCCCTTTTAACAATTTTAAATGAGGCTGGCAGGCAAATGTGGACATTAAGAAATCTCATCTACAGATGAGTTGGCATTGACCAGAGGGTGAAACCCTTGACCTGACCCTCCCAGTATCATTTGTAATGGTGTCTTTTTGTGGAGGAGAGGGTTATTTGTCTCTTGGGCCATGTAGGATATCAAGGGTCCTAGTCGGCTGCTTTGAGACACAATAAATCAACACCAATATCTATGCAATCAGGTTTGCTTTTCAGGGGACTCAGATGCAGCCAGTTTGGGCCCTCCCGCCGCGGTACCTCATCATGCACCTCTTTCAGGTACCCACGTTGTGTTCGTGCCATGTTGAGCCAACATGCATAGATCTGAGTTCTATGCAGCTCCTAAAGGAGTTATGTCATCGCAAGGCTCAGCCAAGCCTCTATCAGCCAAATCAAGTATTTGTAATGTACTTGTAGAGGTTTAGATGCAATGGAGTTAATTTCTTGTTTTACAGAGCCAGTGAGTCTGTTAAAGGCCCAAGGGCTAAAAGCCAAAAGGAAAAGGGGACTGGCCACTGGACCCAGGATGGAAGGGAGAAGGGTGGTAAGCCAAGGAGAGGCAGAGAAACAGTTTTCTTGTTGTTGATGTTTTCTAATCTCTCTCTGATCTTGGCCATACTGTCTCTAGCTACCCAGTTGTGGTCAGTATAAAAACAGCATTCCTCCTTGAGGGCAGCACAGAGCCCCCTTTGCTGAAGGAATAGCAGATGAGGGGATTTTTCCAGATTAGTGATGCCAATCTTTAGCTGTTCGAAGTCCTTGTCAATGACCTATTGAAGTTCTGAATAGTACAAGTCTGAGGCCTGCATCAGGACCAGAACCTCCAACAGCAATCACCAGATTGCTCTATCTGGAAAGACTCCTTTATATTGAAAGGATAAAAGGGAATTCTCAGAGAGATCTCTCTTCCCTGGATCTCAATTGTTATCCATTTTACCTACAGTTGGGTCTGGCTTTGTGGAGGTATCTTTGTTTCACCAATCTTTCTGGCAGCCGTCTAGCCACGCCTTCTTTGGTATCAAACAGACATGTTGATCCTCAGCCCCATATGAGAACTGAATCTAGGCCATTCCATTTAAAGGTAAGAAGGTCCTTCCACATAACTGTGGCATAGTTTTTATTAGTCTCAGAGTGCCAGAGGCAATCAGTAGCAGATTTGCCATGAGCGTCCAGATTTAGAAAATTGAGAACAAACAAGGCATGATTAAGAGTATTTCTAGAAGATCCCTTCTGGGGGTATAACTCCCACTCTTTTGTTTTTTTAAAAGCCAATTTTTTAAGAGTTCCTTGCAAAACCATGGCAGAAACACCAGCTCCTCCCACACTCAGAGAGTTATAAAGTTATTATTTTAACATTCCAGAATACCTGTTTCACAATACCTTGTCCTTGGGGATTATAAGGAATCCCAGTAATATAGGTAATATTAAATTGTCAACAAAACTTATCAAATGTCTTACTGCAATAGCCAGTTCCATGTTCTCTCTTAATATGATATGGAACAGCAAACATAGAAAGAAAATGTAGGCAATAACTAATTACATTTTTAGTTGCTTCTCCTGTTAAACAGTTCCAACTAGAAAGCCTGAAAAGGTGTCAAGTCACATGTACATGTTTTAATTTTCCAAAGTCAGAAATGAGTAACATCCACTTGCCATAATTGATTAGGTATAAGTCCTCAAGGATTAATACCATTATGAAAAAATTGAGGATACAGAGAACAGGTTTTTGTAATTTGACTTGCACACTCTCTAGTAATACCAAGTTATTGTCTCAAGGAATTACTATTTTGATGATATAAAGAATAATATTGTATGGCCAATTGTTTCTGTAAGGCTTATAATCTTCCTGGTGTACAAATCTGCTGTGGCATTGCCCGGGGGTCCAGGCAATCCATTATGAGCTCTTAAATGTCTTATAAAGTTAATGAAAAGTACTTGGTTCTTATATTAAGCTGTATTTGTAAAATCTGAGAATTAGCAATATCTAAAAATGGAACAAATTTAAGCAACCATGAGTTATTTACTGGCTCTGAGTATACAAATTGAAAGCTTGAGTTTTCAGCATTTCAAACAGTGGCTACAGCATGCCATTCAATTATTTGTGCTGAAGCAGTGGGAAACTTAAGAAAATGTGGTAAGGGAAACACTCAACTCACAGAAGTAGTCAAATTCCTATACAAAGAAAATGAATTGCTGAATGCAGAAGGTGTCAGAGATAGAGGGAAGGATTACTGTCTGATGAATCCAGAGTCAGAGTTTCAGTGAACAGAATCAAGGCACTCTAGAAGTACACTTGGTTTTGTTTGCATCACATATGAATGAGCTCTGTACTTGTAAAAAGAAGAAGCAAGTTTTCTGATTCTAGATTGAACTATTTTGGAAAAAGTGCTTAGTCAGTTTGCATTATGTATGTCCTTCCTACATGGATTAAAGGGACTCTAATGTTTATTGTTGTGTGAGTGTTGGTGTCTGTGGGAGTGTATCATGGGATACAGAAAAGGAAATAAAATCTGCTGTGGCTTGAGTTATAAGAGATTGTTAGTTTGGAGGCAGGCATGCTGGAGATGGAGCAAAGGTCTTGTGGTAGACAACCTAGTGCTCTTAAGCGCTGAACTGTGGGGCCAGTTTCCAAAATGGCTTTACTTGGGATCTTGGACTTAAACTATAAATTTTACTCTTACATGGTCTATGCTTTATCCTCTGAGATCTCTTTATGGCTGGAACAGCCAACTCATCACATATGGTCACAATATTGAGAACTTGGCCTGGAGCAGAGGCAGTACTCCAGACCCCCTTCCACACTCAGAGACATCTGACTCTCAGGTGCTCCAACACAACCAGGCTCACAGGAGAGACAGCTCCCCTCCACTCCAATACCTGGCCCTGGGGGGACACACCTTCCTCTCAGCCTACTATTCAGCCTGGGGGCAGAGCCGGGACTCCAGACCCCCTTCCACACCCAGAGACAGCTTGACTCTCAGGTGCTTTGACATAATCAGGCTCCCAGGCTCCCAGGCACAGAGAGGGGACAGGATCCAGACAGAGACAAAAAGGACATTTAATACCTATATTGAGAGGCAAGCACAAGAACATATGCAACAGAAACCAAAGCCACTTGGCTCCATCAGAACCCAGTTCTCCCATCACAGGAAGACCTGTATATTCTAGCACTCCTGAAGAACAAGACTTCAACCTAAAAATCCCATCTCAGGAAGATGATAGAGGACCTTAAGGAGGACATAACCCTCTTAAAGAAATACATGAAAGTCAGGAGCAAGCAAAAGAGCTACAGGCTGTTGGACACCTGGAACGGAGCAATGCCTAAGTCAAAGGAACTTGTTTCTTCAAGCTCTTTAGACAGTGATTCTGACAGTGAAGTTGAAATAAAAAAGCTAAAGGGGAAAAAGCAAGTTGTTTCAGAGAAACCTGTGAAGAAGCAGAAGCATGGTGAGACTTCTACAGCCCTGGTGTCTTCCAAGCACAGTAGCAGCAGCAGAGATGACAACATGTTCCAGACTGTAAAGATGAGATATGTCAATGTTCAGGACTTTAAAGGAAAAAGTCTAATTGATATTAGAGAAAAATGGATGGAATCAAATGGTGAAATGAAACCAGGGAGAAAAGATATTTCTTTAAACATGGAACAATGGAGCCAGCTGGAGGAACAGATCTCTGACATAGATGATGCAGTAAGAAAGCTGTAAAATCTGAGCCATATCAAACCTGTACTGTTGTACTTATTTTAATCTGTCTTTTTACACTGGCTTTTGTTTTCTAAATGTTGTTTTCCAAGCTGTTGTATATTTGCAT
>NW_021626523.1:0-2159 GCF_004785775.1 Grammomys surdaster
TTTTTTTTTGTTTTGATCACAGTGACATTTTGTGATCAAATACAGTACTCAACTTGGAGATAGAAGTTAGTGTGGTGGTGATGTTCTAGGAGAAAGAGTGAACGGTTCTGTTATGATAGATGATATTTCATCCTTGGTTGTAGTTTGTTTGCCGGGTTCTCTGTATCTACCAGCAGCATTGGTCTGAAGCACTATATGAAAACCTTCTGAATTTGACATTTTTTTTTCTGTCATGAATACACTCAGTTTTAATTCTTGGCCCCTTTGTGTAGTGTGAGGCCACTGTGTGCTGCTACAGTGCTATGGCACTATATACTGCCGCATCAAATTATGACAGGCTGTGACCCTCCCTTGTCCAGCACATCAACTCAGTAGTATTTTCCCTGCAATGGTGTCAGAGATATTAAGGTGATCATGTCTGTGACTATAAGATGGTTAATTGTTCAGATGACACAGAATCTTCCTTGTCTCAACATGCAAGAGTGCTGATAGAGCCATTTCAGTATAGTTCATTGGAGTAACTGTTACACATAGTTGTGAGCCACCATGTGGTTGCTGGGAACTGAAATCAGGACCTCCGGAAGATCAGTCAGTGCTTTTCACTGCTGAGCCATCTCTCCAGCCCCTCATTGTAACTTTAAAGAAATAATTTTTACATCACAAGTTAGCACTGTTTTGTCAAGAGGGAAGTCATCTTCCTTGTGTTATGTATAGGAAGTTATGTATAGGAAGTTCTTTTATTATTCCTATCTATATTTTTACCACAGCTCATATGTTCCACTAAGGTGGTTATTGGCTACATTTGTTTGAGGTTGAAGAATGAGTATTGGTACTGAAGACAGAAAAACACAGTATAGATACCTGTCTATATTAGAGAATTATGACTAGAATATTAATTCAGCCCTATGTTTGTAGGAGACAGATGCTGTATGAGCAGCTTCAGCATGCATATCTTCTTGCAGTAAATAGGACAGGACTTCATATTGCTAGCACATGTTCAGTGATCCCACTCTTCCACCATGGAAGTCTTTAAGGTTGCAACAGAAGTAAAGTGCCCATTGCTAGTCTCTTAACAATTCCTTTCAAACACCTTGCTCTGGTTCTTCAGTGATATTAAATATAGTTAAACTTTAGAAGTTCTAAGACACAGAGATCAGGTAGAAAAATCTTTCTACCCTGTATTTCCAGGTTCATGCATGTGAGAAGCAACTGTGAAAGAAGAACAATTCATCTTTGCAAAAGATATCTAATTCTTTGATGTGCCAGGGTGTAGAGTGAGATGTGTGGACCCTATTTTCTTTAATCCCAGCTCAGCTTTATGACTCCCGATCCCACCTCAGACACTATATGGGTGGGTGTTTGACGGTATATAATTAAGTGAAAGGATCTTCAGGTAAGGTAGCCTTTAGAGCCTGTTCATTTGAACAAGAAACAGATCAGTCAGTAACTGTGAGTTTAAGGTGCCCCAGTAATGAACTGACCAATACTCACCACTAGATTTCCAGTGGTTACTTGATTTGAATCACAAGAGAAAAATCATGGCTTTCCTACAGCAATGATGAGAAAGATTCACTGTCTCTTTGGCAAATCCCAATTTAAATCTAGAAAGCCCTTATTGACCAAAGCACTGAACTGACTGGAGCTATTTTGAAATGTTTTGTCAGTGACTGACTATCTGGCATTTGAAATTTTAAGGAATTAGGGCTGAAGAGATGGCTCAGGGTTTAAGAGCACTGACTGCTCTTCCAGAGGTCCTGAGTTCAATTCCCAGCAACCACATGGTGGCTCACCATCACCTGTAATGGGTTCCGATGCCCTCTTCTGGTGTTCATGAAGACAGAGACAGTGTACTCACATATGTATAAAATAAACAAATCTTTAATTTTTTAAAAGTAATTGGCAGATTGAAGAGAAGACTCCATGGGGTCCAGATATAGAAAACCTGGAGTGTTCAATAATGGAAGAATATATCTAAAATAGTCTTCATAAGATATAATGTCAATGGTTTTTGTAATGGATATTCTTAAGGTTAAAGGCCTGTACAATGTAACTTCAGCTATTTTGTCAGTATGGATGGAGAAAATTTCACACTACACCAAGGCTAGATTACACGATGAAGGCAATCAATGGCTACTGAGATTGAGAAGCAGTTTTCTTCA
>NW_021626524.1:0-2158 GCF_004785775.1 Grammomys surdaster
TTTTTTTTTGTTTTGATCACAGTGACATTTTGTGATCAAATACAGTACTCAACTTGAAGATAGAAGTGAGTGTGGTGGTGATGTTCTAGGAGAAAGAGTGAACGGTTCTGTTATGATAGATGATATTTCATCCTTGGTTGTAGTTTGTTTGCCGGGTTCTCTGTATCTACCAGCAGCATTGGTCTGAAGCACTATATGAAAACCTTCTGAATTTGACATTTTTTTTCTGTCATGAATACACTCAGTTTTAATTCTTGGCCCCTTTGTGTAGTGTGAGGCCACAGTGTGCTGCTCCAGTGCTATGGCACTATATACTGCCGCATCAAATTATGACAGGCTGTGACCCTCCCTTGTCCAGCACATCAACTCAGTAGTATTTTCCCTGCAATGGTGTCAGAGATATTAAGGTGATCATGTCTGTGACTATAAGATGGTTAATTGTTCAGATGACACAGAATCTTCCTTGTCTCAACATGCAAGAGTGCTGATAGAGCCATTTCAGTATAGTTCATTGGAGTAACTGTTACACATAGTTGTGAGCCACCATGTGGTTGCTGGGAACTGAAATCAGGACCTCCGGAAGATCAGTCAGTGCTTTTCACTGCTGAGCCATCTCTCCAGCCCCTCATTGTAACTTTAAAGAAATAATTTTTACATCACAAGTTAGCACTGTTTTGTCAAGAGGGAAGTCATCTTCCTTGTGTTATGTATAGGAAGTTATGTATAGGAAGTTCTTTTATTATTCCTATCTATATTTTTACCACAGCTCATATGTTCCACTAAGGTGGTTATTGGCTACATTTGTTTGAGGTTGAAGAATGAGTATTGGTACTGAAGACAGAAAAACACAGTATAGATACCTGTCTATATTAGAGAATTATGACTAGAATATTAATTCAGCCCTATGTTTGTAGGAGACAGATGCTGTATGAGCAGCTTCAGCATGCATATCTTCTTGCAGTAAATAGGACAGGACTTCATATTGCTAGCACATGTTCAGTGATCCCACTCTTCCACCATGGAAGTCTTTAAGGTTGCAACAGAAGTAAAGTGCCCATTGCTAGTCTCTTAACAATTCCTTTCAAACACCTTGCTCTGGTTCTTCAGTGATATTAAATATAGTTAAACTTTAGAAGTTCTAAGACACAGAGATCAGGTAGAAAAATCTTTCTACCCTGTATTTTCAGGTTCATGCATGTGAGAAGCAACTGTGAAAGAAGAACAATTCATCTTTGCAAAAGATATCTAATTCTTTGATGTGCCAAGGTGTAGAGTGAGATGTGTGGACCCTATTTTCTTTAATCCCAGCTCAGCTTTATGACTCCCGATCCCACCTCAGACACTATATGGGTGGGTGTTTGACGGTATATAATTAAGTGAAAGGATCTTCAGGTAAGGTAGCCTTTAGAGCCTGTTCATTTGAACAAGAAACAGATCAGTCAGTAACTGTGAGTTTAAGGTGCCCCAGTAATGAACTGACCAATACTCACCACTAGATTTCCAGTGGTTACTTGATTTGAATCACAAGAGAAAAACCATGGCTTTCCTACAGCAATGATGAGAAAGATTCACTGTCTCTTTGGCAAATCCCAATTTAAATCTAGAAAGCCCTTATTGACCAAAGCACTGAACTGACTGGAGCTATTTTGAAATGTTTTGTCAGTGACTGACTATCTGGCATTTAAAATTTTAAGGAATTAGGGCTGAAGAGATGGCTCAGGGTTTAAGAGCACTGACTGCTCTTCCAGAGGTCCTGAGTTCAATTCCCAGCAACCACATGGTGGCTCACCATCACCTGTAATGGGTTCCGATGCCCTCTTCTGGTGTTCATGAAGACAGAGACAGTGTACTCACATATGTATAAAATAAACAAATCTTTAATTTTTTAAAAGTAATTGGCAGATTGAAGAGAAGACTCCATGGGGTCCAGATATAGAAAACCTGGAGTGTTCAATAATGGAAGAATATATCTAAAATAGTCTTCATAAGATATAATGTCAATGGTTTTTGTAATGGATATTCTTAAGGTTAAAGGGCTGTACAATGTAACTTCAGCTATTTTGTCAGTATGGATGGAGAAAATTTCACACTACACCAAGGCTAGATTACGTGATGAAGGCAATCAATGGCTACTGAGATTGAGAAGCAGTTTTCTTCA
>NW_021626525.1:0-4624 GCF_004785775.1 Grammomys surdaster
TTCTCAGAGTTACATCCAATGCTCCTCCTGTGATATCTTCCCCATATATCTACTTAGAGGATACTGCTTGATATTTCCAATGATGGCTTTCGGCAGCCTCCTGTTCATACCAACACATGCCCTGGGCTTGTTACTGAAAGTGCTGGGAACACAGTGACTCTGGGCTTGAAGATAGGATTGCTGGTATCCTAGAAGGACCTTAGGAGTCCTGCTGTGCCTTCTACATGGGGCTACAGGTGAAGCATGAATGGGGGACTTTCCTTGGCCCCATCTATTGCCTTCTGTCTCTTGTAACCTCTGCCTCATGAGTTCAAGTTCTATGACTTTACCCTGTCCCAGATAATTTTCCACCTACTTTACATGGGGTCAAACTTCCTACTGTCTGAGAAATGTCTCAACATTCTGTTTCCTATCAGTGACACACTGGAAATAGACTTGGGCCTACAGGTCTATCATATCACTAGACTAACTTCCTTCTAACTGGTTAAATGCTGTAGCTTATAGGCTCCTGTTTCTCCCTCTCCTCATGCATGGCAAGACTCTTAAGGGAGTCATAGGGAACCTTTGTAAAACTTGTAAGTTCCACAGACTTGGGGACTGAGACTACAGAGAGGGAGTAACTCACAGAGATGTCAGAAGAATTGTGAGAAATGAGAGTCTCCAAATTGCCTCAACAGGGCCTGTTTAATGACTTGGCAAGAAAGGATGCCTGCCTTCAAACTGGTGGTAAGAGTTCCACCCCAAGAACCCACATTGGGGAAAGATATCACTGACTCCAAATGCTCAGACCAAAGTACATAGACCAAAATACACACCCAAAGACACAGAGTAGCCGTCTGCCAAGCAAAGGATACCAGAGGAAGTCACCTATACTGAGAAGCCAGCCCAGGGTGAGGGGATCTGAGTTAGGCTGGACCTGCAAGTCAGAGGATAAAGGAGCAGATGGATCTTTTCCCTTAGTGTTTTTGTAGCTGTAGCTGCTATTGGACTTTTGGATAATAATATATTCATGTTCTCAAGTATCTGTGAGTGTGCCAAGCCCTAGGATAGAACAGATTGGCATCCTTCTACAGGACACTGTACACAGTTATTAGGGTATACAGAAGTTCCTGGTGCATCCACCATGCCTCAGTTGACCTTAGCAGTTCCTGGGTACACTTCACCATGCACATAACCTGGGGAAAGGCAGGTTGGTTGTCAGTGCAAAAGGCATGTGTACTCTGAGCCTGTCAGCAACTTTCAGGCCCTTATCAGAAGTTGAGCTGGAATGACTTTATGCCCAGAGTGTGTGCTACAGTTGATGATCCCCGCCCACCCACACCTCTTCCTGGGCCTCTCCAATCTGATAGGGTAAACTTCACTGACATATTCCTAAGCCTTCCCAGTCCAATCCACTGAACTCACTTCACCTCTGACACCTGCTGTGGGTCACCAGACTCTGGAAGTTCACCAGGGTTCTCCATGCAGTAAGATCTGCCTGACTCACTCATGACTACTGTTTGAGACATTGTTTGTTTGGATTCCTGGGTTTAGAATCAGTGACAATTGTAAGAAGGATGGAGTTGCATCCTATCCCCTCTCTCATCTCACCCTATTCTGCAACATACTTGGGAACATCAAATTGTCAGAGCCTGTAGAGGATGCCCAGGATGACTTAAAGCAGATGCATTGGCTGAATGCTTCATGTCACACCTGTCTACCCAGAACCCAAGAAGCTGAGATTGTAGGCCAGTCTGGACTACAGATAGTATTCTGTCTCAAAACTAAAATGAAAAGCAGAAAAAGAATAAATGTGTTCACCTAATTTGAGTTACACCAATGGCTCCAGTTCTAGAGTGTAGCCTTTTAGCTAAGAGCCATAAGGATATTTTACCTGATCACACAAGATTTCATTGATTTTCTTAGAAGATAAAGCTTTGTGGGCATAGCCAGGCTCTAAGTAGGACCATTTCAGTATTTGTTGTCTGTTACAATAACTGTCAGGCATCAGTAGCTTGTGCCATCAGTAAGATATATGGACAAACATGCTGTGTGATAAAGTAAGCCTTGGTTTGTAGGTCATAGGAGACAGGATGAGCAATTGGGCTCAGAGAGATGTTGAAAATTGCTCATTGGGGGCGTTGGAATCATTCATAAATGTGGCACCCAAGATGCTGATTCACATGGGTCAGATCAGGGAGGGCAGCAACAGAAGGGTCACCAGGCCATTTTGGGGCTTTTAAGTTTTGTTGTTGCAACTCTTCAAGTATGTTAACTTCTGCAGTGTCAGAAAGTGGTGCCTTGGGGGCAGGAAATGCCTGGAGGTGGAAGTTGGTAGAAATCACACGCACACACACACACACACACACACACCACAGAGAGAGACAGAGAGACAAGGGAGACAGAAAGACAGGGAGACAGAGAGACAGAGAGTTAAAGCAAAAGAAGGAGGGTTTCACTGAGACCTTTTGTACTCTTGCGCACAGAAAATCAGGACTGCTCATGCACAGCATCCAAAACAGGACTTTTTCAGAGGTAAAGAAGAGTTAACAAAGCCAACTGTTTGTCTTCACCCAATATAAAAACTTGGAGCATGCAAGATTTTTAGGTCATTGTCTGGTTTTCCATTATCTCTTCATTTTCTGATATTTGCTACAACATGTAGGACATTTTATGTTCAGGACACAGCTGTGATTTTTTTTCCAGCAGCTCTCGAGTGAGTCCTGGCACAGACGATGATGATGAGGTTTCCATGGCATTTCTGCCAATGAATTGGACATTGGCAAAGAGGTTTTTAGATTTTGATTAACTATGTTGTTGCTGAAAAACTTAATTGTTGAATGTTTGTACATAGCCTGGTTAACTCACAAAGAATATGAACTACTCAACCAACTTCACTTCAGGTATGAGAGTGTTTCTTTCACTGGAAAAATGTTCCCTGTGTTCATTTATGTCAATCACTCTCTGATCTCTATTTCTGGCAACCACTTGACTGCTTTCTGATGGAATAGTTTGGAAATGGTCTATGATTTAGAAACATCAGAGCCCTGACTATTCTATCATGGAAAAGAAATAATTGGTGACTCATTCTGTTACAAATAGATTAATTAATAATCTTGGAGATTCAGGTGCCATCTTTGACTAAGGGTGTCAGTCACACAGGAATATAGATTTATCTACAACCAAGTTGTCGGGCTTTTGAGTGGTTTCCATTATTTTGTTACTGTTGTTAATACTGTTAAGCTATTACTAACTTTTTGAAACATGATATTTTTTGTGCTGTTGTTGTTGTTTATTTGCTGTTTCTTGTAATCATTAATTTCATTTTCTTGTGCTAATGCCCTGAAAGCAAAAGTTGTCAATCATAATAAGACAAGGGTGTGCTTAATTTTTGAAGAAAAATGCCACCCTGTCTTTAAAAGAAACCATACCATTTTGAATTTCCTCCAATTGTATATGGGGGAGCTTCATGCCTTTGCCAATAATGAATATACTAAATGGGTGTAGAGGGGTGTCTCAAAGCAGGTGTTTCCATGAATGTTGAGCCTATGCAGTTAGACCTCTGTTTTAATGTGTGTCTGCCTGTCTGTCTGCCTGTCTGTCTGTCCATTAGACTCTGTTCCTGACTCTATCAACAGAAGAGAACCTGTGCTTTCTCCAGTCTACATTTTTACCATGTCTCTGGTTTCTGCATGATGGTAAGTGTCCTCCACAGGGGATATGGAGACTTTCCTCCAGCTGAGCTACAAAAGAGTCTAGAGTTAGGAAAAAGCACCAGAATGTTCAGGGAACATAAAGATATTGGTTGCTTGACCCAGAGATTGGAGGAGTTGAAGACATTTCACTCCACAGCCTAAAAGTTCCTTGGATCCAAATACTACAAATAAAATGTCCACCAGAAAGTGCTGGGACCACAGATTGGATAAGCATGTGTTGGAGACACAACAATTTATTAAGGAGACAGGAGAAAGCAGGGCTGTAAAGGAAATCCTGCAGTGCTGACCTATGGGTCATATATCATGTGGTCATGAAACCATAGCATCAAATCCAATCTTAGATACAAAGGACTACCTTATGTTGATCCGCACACTACTTTTTCTTGGAAATCAGGTGTGACTAGTTTTAAACTCATGGTTGGATATTCTTTGATATAACTTGCTAGAACTTTTGATCAGAAACTTCTATTCTGGACATGCAAACTTAACCCCATTGCAGTCAGGTGGCAGAGGATGGAGGTTGGCCAGGGGCTTAGCAGGTTAGGGAGTTTGCGGCCAAGCATATCAAACTCAGTTTGATCCCTAAAATCACATGGTAGAAACAGAACAAGCTCTTTCAAATTGTCTTCTGACCTCTGAATGTATGTGATTGAACGTACATGTACACAATGCATAAGTAAATGGTGGGAAACATTGAAATGTTTGTCAATGGACAAATGACTGTGAAGTTGATCTAAACAGGATCTGGGCTGTGAGTAACCACATTATGCAGATGGAGGCAGAAGTGTTAGAACTTTAGTGTTTTTCAATGGAGCTACCATGACCTAACAGTGGACGTATATCTGTGAACCTAAGATCACTATAAGGGACATGGGCCTCCATGATGGACTCACTACTCTATGAGTGTTGTGAGCACAGAGGAGTCTTGA
>NW_021626526.1:0-13937 GCF_004785775.1 Grammomys surdaster
ATATGAATACCAGGGTAGGACCACATATTCTTGAGTTATCTCCCCTGGTTTAGTCATACTCTAATTTTCATCATATCATGATACATGCCTTCCTTCACTGTTTATTTTAGTTGCTAAAGGAAAACACTGCTTTGTCCATGGAGGGTCAGGACTCTGTCACTCAGCTATGTTTGTCTTCACATATAGTTTTTCATTTCTTTTTGGACAATGTTTTCCTTTTCACATGTTTCTGATTCCTTTTTATGTATCTTTCATGTATCTCCTCTATTTGAGTACATTAAAAATGAATTATAAGATGAGTACATTAAAACAATTATTATAATAGGTTCATCAAAATAAGAAGTAGGAAATGTATGGCGTTTTAAATAACATTAGAATTAATTTTAAATTTAATTATTATTTAGTAACTTACATTACTTTTCATACTAATTCAGCATGTTAGTATTTCATGTTGTACTCTGTACCAACAAACATGGTTATAATTCATCTGTTGTTAACAATAGAGCCTTTAATCTTCAATCATAACAATGCATATTTCCAGGGACACCATAAACATTAGATACATCTTGTGCTTGTGAAGATGAGACAGCTTTCTCTCAGGTTAGACTATGCATAGGACACTGTATTTTATTAAAATCTCCACAGCCTTATGTGTACTTGACATTTGCCTATGAAATGGGCCATGATGTAAAAATGGAAACTTATTTTTGAAAAGGTTCATGTATTAACTATTTTGATTATGTGCTCATGAATGTTTTGCTTGGATGCATATATATGCCCTGTGAGAGTTTAGGGAAAAGGAAAGGTATAAGATTTAGTATGGACATGGGATATTATCATAGCTCAGTACAGGATAGTGTGAAAAATTAAGAACACTCTGTATCTGATCTGGCTACATTGGGGAGTCTTCAGAGTAAGGAAGAAGGAAAGTATCTCTTATAAACTGGCTCTGTGGTCACTGAAAATGGTCCTAATATGATTATCGTGAGATCATTGGAAGCAGAGAAATTGAAGAATGCAACTTACCCTCTCCTTGAGTGAAGTATGCATGAGTGAGTATAAGATTAATCATTCTGACTGGCTGGCTTTGAAGTGTTACTAAGGACATGCCATTTTTGGATGATATGTCAGTGAATATATGGGACTGAAAGACCCTAAAATAATGGAAATTCGAGTTTTGGGGAGCTGGACATATAAGAGGCAGTGTCGGGAGCAGCACTGCTTATATACTGAAAGCCTAAAATCAACCATAGGCCTAAAATGAGCAATGGGCCTGACATACATGTCTGCTAGCACCAAGTCTTGGGTCTCTGTGGAAAAACACTGAAACAGATAGCTGGGAGTTATTGTAAACAGACAGCTTTGGTGGAAGGCTGCCAAGCCTAGTCATAAGACCTTGTAGAGAGGTAACCTTGGTGGATAGTACCAACTTACATAAAGACAAGTGAATCATAGGCGGAGTCATAGTGGTCTGTCCCTTGAACCTTCACCCAGCTGACACTCTGTTCTGGAAGATACCTGTACTCCCCACGAACACCCACACTCCTTCGTCATCCCTTTCTCCACATCCTGCCTTTTTGTGCATATAACCTGTGTGTGGAAAAGTAAAAATTATAATCTGATCAGATTGTAGACAGATCGTCATTCCTTTCGTCTTTGCCTGCTCTGCCCACTCTCTTTCAGGTGACCTCCCCGCACCCTGCTGGCCAGGACAAGGCAGCTTTTGTTGTTTAGCTCCACGAGTGGCATAAGACTGTGTTCAAACTGTTAAGAGAGAAATGAGTTGTACCTTAGCATTGGTACTGGTTTTTAGTTGCTATGTTGATCAAAACTATGATCAGGTAAGAAATGCTGTTCAATTTGAAAACTACAGTTCCATAAACATACAATAAAAATAAATCTTTTAAAAATTATATTTGCCATTATACTCTTAATGCTTCACAAAATAAAGCAGAGTGAATATTTACCAGTGAGAATATTGGATTTCAATGTAAATGACCACACTGTGCTTCTATGTACAGAATACTATAGCTATGAAGACAAACACATATTTCTAGATTGGCCAGAATGACCTTTCAAACTTGAACACAGAAGTGGTCTCAAAGTGGTGGACACTGGTCACCTTTTTGTCACTAGTGTTTATTTCTCTCACTACAGTGAAAGCAGATGGATACAGAAATACTCAATTTTGAACCATGTGGTTCACATTCTTTTTAGTCATTGGCAATTAAAGAGTCTCAAACGCCACAGCAGCTCTTACCATATATCTTCTTATCAATAATTATGAGTAATTGCTGCCAGCCTTACAGAAATATTGGCACAGGTTCACTGGAATCATCTCTCTGTGAATGGCATGGCCTCTCAGTAAACACAATTCCAGGTAGGTAAAGCTATAGGAAGCTTAAAAGTAACTTTAATTTACCTGAAGTAATTGTCATCTCAGAGACTTACTGCTGAATGAGCTCACCCTTTCTAGTTCTTTCTGAACTCTGGCTGGTGGGTTCAACTCAGAAATTCTGGCTCAACTTTTCTCCAACATGACTGACTCAATATAGCTTCTCTTGGCTCCTCATGCAATAGGGATCCTTGGCTTCAAAGTTTAGATATCTGTTCAAATATTCTTGCTTCTTATTCTATGGATTCAACTGCCTTAGCTGACCTGCCCTACACTGCATAAACTCACTTATGAACTCAACTCTGCTGCACTGCACACATTGCAGTGACCCCTAACTGACTCACTCTCTTTCTGCTTGACTGTTTTAGTTTCTCTGTCCGATGCTGTTCTCCTGAGAGTTGAATATATCCCATCTGTCACTCATCTTGTCTAATATTTCTCTGATTCATCACTTTGCCCCTCAGTCAGACATAACTTTCAAATGTGGCTGCTTTTTTCTACAAATTAAATTTAACTTTATTGTTGAGATTAAATGTACGTACTAAGGGTTTGTCTATATTCCAGCCAGTTGGATTAAAGATAAGTCATTCCAGCCATATGACACAGATCTAGAAGTGCTTTGGATGTTACAAATGAAGGTCATAATCTTTTTTTTTCTATATGTGATTAAACATGGTGTGATCCTCAAGTACAGCCAAATCTTTACAGACTTCCTTTATGCTGTGCAACCATCAATGCTCACATTGGTCATGGTGGCTGATTGCTCTTACAAGGAACCTGGCAACCTTGGTGGTTTCGATCTTGTTGTCCAGCCACAGCCTCCCATTCCTCTCATAAGTGAGATGGCATGGTATCTTTTGAAGCTCTAACTGGTATGTAAAATTCAATTTTGTCCTTATCAGTTCATAGATCATGAACTGCTACTAGATATGTGTGAGTGGTCTGCAGATTAATGCTATCCTGGTTGATACTGGATGATGTGAAAAGTCATTCTATTGTGTGGTTATCCTTAAAATGGTCCCTTTCAAGTTTCATGAACTCTCCACACACTCACCCCCACATAAAAACACACTTCTAATTTCAAAACTATGAGTACTTTCTGTTTTCTTCTACAGTCATTTTCTAGCTCATACTAGAGTGTTAGTACATGGAAAGGAGACTGATTGTATCCGGTAGTTTCTATGGTCTAAGCTGTTCTTCCCACTCTGTTTAAACTTCTTCACAACCCAGAATTTACAACACGACCAGCCCCAGTTCTTATTCAGCTAATTGTGCCTGTGTGGCAGATGAGTGTTGTGTAAAACAAATTCCTTTCTGGGAATGCTAGGTTCAAACTAGAGCTGATTCAAAGCATCAACTGTCTGTTACTACAAGGGATCTTACTCAGTTTAAGCATGGTTTGCAGACACCTTCTCTCACAGGAATAGAAATAGTGTTCTGGCCATTTCCTCCCTTTGCACTGCACTGGTGAGCTGTGTAACTCACTGCTTTCTTTCCTACACTATTCACACTAGGATTCTAAGGATTGCATGATTATCCCAGGGAACGTTTCAACAGAGATTCTGAGCATTTTCCACAGTAACTCTCAATGAACATATAATGACCTTCTTGCAATTCTGCTTGCATGTTATATTTTCTCTATTTTTGTATTGTCATGCATTCTGTGAGATTTCCTCACACCAGTTGTCCCTTTCTAATAGTCCTGACTTGAGTATGCACACAAGTATGTATAAGATCATGAGGTGTGACATCTCACAGATGCTAGCTCTGAATATAATTTAACCTGGCACTTAAATCAACATTCTAATATATTTTGTGCTTTTAGTAAATTTTTTCTCATCAAAGATAAATTATGGACTTATCAGCCAAAGACCTCAACCTCGACCAAAGTTCCTATTTAGAGTTTGAATTTAGCAGGGTTGATGAATGCCTATAGAGAAAGACTTTTGCAGAGCTGTCTAGAATGCATTTTTCATGGAGGATTTAATGGCAAAGAGCCCATAAACTCCTGTTTTGCAAATGGCACCAGGAAGCAAATACAACCAAGTTTCAAAACTATTACAGAATCAAAAAACCTGCAGTTAGCTGTTGCATTTTGACCCCAATGCCCTAGAAAACGGCTGGGTAGTTTTCTATAAAAATTTCATTGAGCATTTAAAGAATGGAAGATCTAGTATATGTTAAAACAAAGACAGCTGTAGTTGAGAAAAGATAAAGGAAACTTTGTCCTGTTGAGGAAACTATACATGTACTCTGAGTGATATTATAAATTTCTCATTACTTATCCTTTGATTCTACATGAGCTAAACATTAAGCATTTGTTTACTAAAGGGAGCTGACAGGACTGCAGTGAGCATATGGACAACACAAATTGGACATATCATTTTTATTTTACTTTTTATGCAATATTTATAAAACTTTTATTTGTATAAAAAGCAGAAGTGTTGATCTGCGAAGATAGGAAAGTAGGTGTTAATAGGGAAATTATATAACACTCTAAGTAATCAATAAAAGTATCTTGTTGGAAAAAAGAATTACTTTATTTAAGTTATATGGTAGTTAATGAAGTTGATTTCTTTACCGCATGACTAGCAAATAAAAGTATATTCTGATAATCTTACATTATGCTCATTTATATTGCCTGTCACTATTCCTTGTTCCTCACAGGACAACATTACATAATCCTGAGTGCAGCATTTATTAGGGAACTTGATTGTTTTCCTTTCATCAATATGTACCGTCTGTGGTATTAAGAAATCCACAATAACAAGCATGAGAACTTTCCACTTCTGTCACAGATTTTGAGATGAGTTCTTTTTTTATATGGTCTATGCTGGACTTTTGCTCCCAAGGAAAAATAATTTCTGTTTCATCCTCTCAGTACTTCCATGGATAAAAGATGTTTCCCTTTATAATAGGCTATAATCAGTTGACATTATTCTTTTGACCAAACAGTTACTGTGGCATACTGTAAAGGAAATTGTCCTGAATGACAGAATAGACTTCTGAAATATGGCAATAAGAATCATTTTTTTATTTCAAACTACAATTGGAATTTTTGCCAATTCCTCTCTTATACTCTACTATCTCATCAGTTACTGTAGAAAATACACATTAAAGCCCACAGATTTCATTCTCTTTCACCTAATGACAGCCAATGCCTTGATCATTCTTTCTTCAGGAGTGTCCCAAATTCTGTCAGTTTGGAGACTGAAGAAATTCCTGAATAATTTTCGATGCGAGCTCCTATTGTTCATTCAAGGTTTTGGTAGAAGAATGTCCATTTGTACCACCTGTCTTTTGAGTGTCTTCCAAATCGTAACTACAAATCCCAAGGGACTCTGTTGGAAATATCATAAAGTCTTCATTTCAGAAGTCATTGGCTGCTCCATTTCCCTCTTCTGGGTTTTGCACATGTTAATTAATTTCATTATCTTTGTATACACAACTATTAAAAGGAAACAAAAAAAAGTCACAAGAATACGAGATCTTGGATACTGTTTCCTTATAGGGAGTGATGATATCAGTGATTTCATCTATACAGCATTGGTGAAGTGCCCTGAAATTTTCTTTACTGCGTTCATTGCCAGGTCTAGCGTCTCTATGACTGTCATACTGTACAGATACAAGCAGAGAGTTCAACACATCCATAGCTCTCATAGTTCCAGAGGAACCTCCCCTGAATCCAGGGCGATCCAGAACATCCTTGCACTATTCTCTACATTTGTGACCTGCTGTACTCTCTCCTCCATCTTAAGAGGCTGCATTGCTCTTTTACATAATCACAGCCGGTGGCTGGTGAACATCAATGTTCTCCTTTCTCAGTGTTTTCCCTCTTTTGCTCCATTTGTTCTCATCAGTCATTACTCCATTGTGTCTAGGTTCAGTTTGTGCTGGTTAAGCAAAAATAACTATTCCTAAGTTAAATATAAGTATGTCAATATAAGTGTTTCTTGTTATCCAATTGTTTATTCACTTATCACCCTAAAGGATCAATAAGGAAAATTAAAGCAGTAGCTCCTTGTCTATGTAAATGAACCAAAATGCACTTGGGAGTTTTCTCTGCTGCTTGAGTTAGCAGCTTGCATGAGCTGATCATAAAGTGTTTGGCCCATTGTACTCTGCAATCTATATCTAATAGAGGTTTTTCGTTGCTTAGGTGAAGCTAGTGAGCAAACTGTCAATAAAGCTGCCCTTCTTTTGGCTTGCATTCTGTCAGGAATTTTTGGCTGATTGACTGCTGCACAGACATTTTTTAGGTACGATGTTTTCACTGAAAGGCAAACGAAGAAAATGGATGACCATGGATGATCATAAACATGTGCTTCAGGTATCACTTGTCCCATGAAAGATAATCTAGTCTGCAACAGAACCAGAAAATGTCTTCATGATAATTTCCCAGATTCTTTGCATGCAGGTGCTTCAGAAAAATTCCTATTTGACTCTTCTTGACCTTGTCCAACATTCTTCAACAAAACCTGGGAATATAGCCATATAGCCACTTAGGACAAAATTTGTGATTCAAGATTTTACCATGTACCAAAATTAATTAAAAATGAATTAAATTTTTGATGTTATCTTGAGGTTTGTTTGCTAGTATTTTTCTTTTATTCATTAATCAAACATAAGTTTTTTTCTCATGATATATAATCTGAAGACTGTTTCCTCTCCCTCTCCTCCTCATTCCTCTCACTTCTCTTATCCAGATCTACCCTCTTTTAGTCTCATTAGGAAAGGACAGGCTGATATGACATAACTATGAACCACAACAAAATATAATATATGATTGAACAAAAAATTGTCATATCAAAATAAGGCAAGTCAAGATGAGATATACTGAAAGTAGCTATAAATTAAGGTACAAGAACTAGAAGTACATTTATTTCCACATTCATGGGTCCCATAAAAGTAATGAACTCAAAGCCATAGTATAAATACAGAGGACCTAGTGCAGACCATTTAAGTTTTGTTACTTCAGTCTCTGTGAATGTACATGAGTCAAATCTCAAAAAAATATTAAATCACACATTTTTTAGGAACTATCATACATATCAGTAGCCATGTTGTATACCAATGATAAATGTGTGTGTGTGTGCGTGTGAAAGAGAGAGAGAGAGGTAGAGAGACACAGAGACATAGAGATTAGAGAGAGTGTGAAAGAACATCAGAGAAAAAGTGTGAAAGAACATCAGAGAAAAAGTGTGAAAGAACATCAGCTGTAGCCACCTGGCGGCCATGGACAAACAGAGTTCACCTGAAGGAAAGACTGGAAAGGAAAAGGAGACAGAGAGGCCAGAGAAGCATGGAGCGAAGACAATTTTTTCTGATCAAAGCTCAAAGTTTAATATTCAGCATTTCATGTGTATATATAGGAAAAGCCCCCGCATATCCATGCTGTTTTTCGCTGGATTATGTTGCCAGGCAAGCTCAGTGGGGAGTCTATTCTTCTAAATTCCTGTAGTAAGTTGTATGGGCAGCCAGTGTAGATGATTCCTCTTTGCAGCAAGGTTTATTGTGGTAAACAAAGTCTTATTCAGCCTGCTCAAGGATGGTGGAGGACATAATTATCAGCTAATATATTCCATGCAGAGTTCCCATAGCTGTTGAGATCACTTCAAAAATAGCATTAAAGTGCTTCTTGTGGTCCTTGTAACTGGTCAAACAGTGTCAACCAAAATTGTTCATGCTTCAGGAATACTATCATTGACAACACAAACCAAAGCAAGCAGTTTGTAGAATTTTCAGAGATTGGATATATATAGAATACAGATAGTTGAAGTCATAGGAGATCAGAGACTAGAGAGTACAAACTGTACAGGATGCCATCCCTTAAGAGTTCCAAGGATCTGGTCAGGATTAATACCTGAGATTCTTACGAGTATAACTGACAGCCTTCAGTGACTGCCTCTCATTATAATTAACTCTCTGAAGTTCCCATGATGATACTGACAGACAAGGTTACATGATTAGGATGAATATCATTTGGTCCAAACCATAGAGAGATAATTAGAGACAACCAAGAAATGTTGAGATGGGGAGAAGTATCCTTTACATGGGAAGATCCTCTCAATTGGCCTTCCATTATCACTGGATATCTCTGAAATAAAATACATAAAAGGAACTTATTATGGAACAAGCAAGTTGTATATACATACATACATACATACATACACACAGACATACAAAGACACACATACACACACACACACACAGAGGTGAGTTGGCTTCTGAGAGAGGAAGTATCAGATTTCTTTAAGATGTCACATTTTAGAGACTCCTCATAGTTCCATCAATGCTTGTGCCCTAGGCTCACACTAGCTTCTGTCAGTATACTTAATGTTTATTTTGTTATTTGTTTAAGGAACACATGATATTCAGAGGAAACTGTGGTGGGTGGTTAAAAAACGAAAGGAATTGGAAAGAAATAATTATTTTTAAACATGTATAAAACACATATGCCTATATGAAGCACTCAAAGATTTTAAGTAATACATATTGTAAATCTAAAAGTTAATTAAGTTGATTTTTGTTGGAATTAGTCATTGAAGACTAGAATCCAAATCAATACAGAGACTTCTCCAAATTTCTCATTGTCCTGACCTCAAAGTTTTTTTAGCCCATTCCAGAGTAAACCTGATCAGCCTTCACAGGTCTTAAAAATATAATCACTCCTAAAAACACCTTACCCTTTGGAAATATTCACAATAACCTCTCTTCAATGTGTTTCTGTTAATTAACAACTGGAAACTTTGTATAGATGATCTTGTCTCTCCAAGCCAGTGGTGTCATTGCCAATGAAGTTGAAATGAAAATTGCAGTTCTGGAGGGAGGTGAGGTCACAGAATCATGGACTTCTACCTTGGGCTTAAGTTGGCTCTCTAAGAGAACTGCTTATTAACGAGTCTGAATCTGCTCAGTGAATCCATCATCCTACAGAGGAAAGGAACCAGGTGAGTACTTTGTATTTCAGTCTGAGTGGCAGTGCCAGCAAAGAAAAAAGTACTAGGTAAATGTTCAAATCTGCTAATAGAGAACTAATATAGGAAGACATATAGGGAATGGACAGAGAGAACAAGAATAAATCTAAAAGTAAGACATGATTGAACAGGTAGAAGTGTTCCTGACCATGTACTATATTCCCTGTCATTTCTTACTGATATATAATTCCCCTACTAAGTGTAACTGTGGAAAACACCAGGGTAATGTAGCCCAACTTTGAAGGTGCTGAAATATTGTGAAACTAAGTCAATGTGATAACTCAACTTACCTTACACAATGTGTAGACTAACCTTAAATTATTATTATTATCCTTTAACTTATCATGGTTTTATGCTATAGGAAACACTGGAATAGTAATATAAGTAGCATACAACCCTGTGTAGTGCAGAATGTGAATATGTTTGTGGATTAGAAAGTATCCATATGTGACATTAATCTTTGATTTGGTTACAGAGGCAGTGACTGTGCATGTATTGAATGGCCATTGATAGAATGAAAGGTTTGAAGCCTGTCCCTCTTAAATGCAGGAGTGCAACATGAAGAGAAGATATAGTTTGAGTATGGAGCAACGGCAGCCAGGACCAAATGTATCCTGTTTTTCCTGGTTTAAGCACACTTTAAGGCAAGCATGATGTCACATCTTCTCTCTATGTTTGTTGTTCAAGGAACAGAGGGCCTTGTTCATGATATGATCTCAGTGTTCTATATCTCAGATAAATTTGTATTCACACCTAGTGCTGTATCATACTGAACAATCGTTAATCTTTACATTTCTTCAGATTGTACTTTTTTGAATGAATCTCCTCTATTGAGTGCATCATAAATTTCATTATAACAGCACCATAAATAGAGGAATTATCAAACAATCCAGGTAGGTGTTGAAAATATTCAATATCATCATTTTGAAGGAAGGGGCAGGCAGATTTTGTTGATTTTGAGGACAACCTGGTCTGTGTAGTAAGTTCCTGGATAGCTAGGGCTACAAAGTGAGAGAGAATTTCATAAGAAAATTCATAAGAAAAATCACAAGAGAGAATTTTCATAAGAAAAATACATTTAAAACAGCAAATACATGTTCAATTTTAAAGCAAATGTTTTAGTAACTTAATTTTTATCTCATGCTATTGTTTGTTAAACATATGTTTGTTTTTCATGTTACATTTTGTAGGGGATAGGTTATTATTAATTCATCTGCACTTCCTCCTATACCCTTTACTTTTGAAGTGACAATAATCCACATTTTTAGTGGTGTTTTAAGTATCAAGTCCGCCTTTTGCTTCTGAAATCAACCTGGGATGATATTGCTTTACACTTGGATCAGCTGCTGGTCAACTGTACTCACCCTGGGAGGTTGGGAATGAGCTGGCATGGAATCAATGGTGGATACTCCAGGAGCAGGTAAAAGGCAGAAGCAAGCTTTTTTTTATTAATCCTTTATACCCTCCACCTATGTCTCTTGGTGCTAGTCAAGCCTGTTCTCTTAGTGACAGTTCCAGATTAGATGTCATTGTATATGTTGCCAATCTCTAGGCTCTCAGGTAGGCTTCAATTTGGCCCTCATGCAGAAATTGCTTCTACAGCTGGGCTTGGCCCACTTGTGTTCTGCCACTGTTCATGTGGAAGTGTCTACCACTTTGCCAATAAGGTTTGCCATTCCTCCACAGGACATGGGACAGCTTTCTGTCAGTTCAAACCACAGTGAGACCACTACAGTTTATTCAGAGCTCATTAGCATTATCATTTGATATTAGCCTATGAAATTAATCTTTATGATAGAATGAAAAGTTAATTTAAAAATGGTATATATATAAATTATATATTATATATTTATATATATTATCTATATTATATTTATATTGTGTGCAAAATATCTAGTAGTTCCTATGGGAATAGCTCATTTCCTTTCTGTATTTTATCTTCTTTAGGTTCCAAGCTTCACTGCCAATTCTGTCTCTGTTCTTGATTTTCAAGGTCACTTTTTCTGCATAGCAGAGGAGAGTATAAAGCAACATTTATTTTCCCACTGGAGTTTTTGATTCAGATGTTACCATCAGATTCTGCAATGGATTCCCTCCTGACTTAAAACAGAATTTTCTGACTACTTGGCTCACATGAATAAAATGTGGCATGCTGAGGATTTCCTTCATGTTTACTACACTGATGGGCCTTCTTTTCCACCATTTCTACTGTAGTCTCTTGAGTGGTGCATGATAATCCACATACAGTTCTAATAGAGACACCCAGTGTTTCCTCATAAGGTATCATCCAACAGATCTTGTCCTTCTCCATTATATTTAATCTCATGTTTTTCCTCCTATTTTTGTTCGATTGAGAATTCTGTGAAATTTCATCACACTGGTTGTCCCCATCTCTCTAATAACACAGTCCTGTGTGTTCACACATGCACGTGTGTCCATGTCGTATGACTTTGCTTAAGAACTACATCTTAAGTTAATTAGATATATGTTGTCACTTGAACTATCATTTGTGTATGTTTTATGTGATTAATCAAATTTTCTTCTCTATGACCATAGAGATATTATAAGTGATATCATTAATTTTTTATTACACACCATTTAAAATTTGATGAGATGTATCTTAAGAACTGATATTTTGAGGTTTGCAGTTGTCATTAAAATTGGTTTCTTTTATAGATTAATAGAAAATAAAAGTATAGTTTTGTATTCTTGGTTTATGCTTGTTAGTACTGGCACTCTTTTCTCATTGCTTCTTATAGACCTAATAATGTTTGCAATGATGCTTCATTTTTTATGACCATGAAGGCATGTTTCCAATCATTATGTGTGTCCTCAAGTCTTCAGTAATCTTACAATAGAAAACATTGTAAGTAATAATTGTTATTGTATGAAACTTCCAGAAGTTCTTATTAGACAACATTGACTGCAGTCTATGCTGACATTGTATTCCTGAGCTCTAACAGCCCTTCTGATTTAGCCTCTTACTAGTTCTTCAGATCATTAAAACTTTGCAATCATTTTGATCAGTAAATGGGTGTGGCCCAAAGCTAAAGAGAATCATGCCCAACCATAAAATAGACTTATGGAATCTGGCAATCAAAATCATTTTCTTATTACAAACTACAACTGGAATTCTGGGTAATTTCTTTCTTCTTATACAATATCTAGTCTACTTTACAGAATACACTTTAAAACACACAGATTTGATTCTCATGCACCTCTGTGGAGCCAATACCTTGATAGTTCTTTCTACAGGAGTGCCCCACACAATGGCAGCTTTTGGGCTGAAGCAGTTTTTAAATGACTTTGGATGCAGATTAATTTTGTACATTCAAAGAGTAGGCCGGAGTGTATCCATTGGCACCACTTGTTTCTTGAGTGTCTTCCAGGCTATCACAATCAGTCACAGAGAATCCTGTTGTAATGATCAGAAAGCCAAAGTTGCAAAGTACATTGGCTGCTCCATTTCCCTTCTCTGGGTCTTGTCTATGTTTATACATTTAATTTTCTTTGGGTACATATTTCTGAAAAGGAATAGCAAAAACATGACAAGAAATCTAAATTTGGGGTACTGTTCCATTGTCAACCATGTTGAAATGAATTACTCACTTTATACAGCATTAGTGATGTGCCCTGAAATCTTCTTTTCTGTGCTCATTGCCTGGTCCAGTGGCTACATGATTGTAATTCTATACAGGCATAAAAAGAGGGTTCAACATATCCACAGCTCTCAGGTTTCCAACAGAAAGTCTCCAGAATCCAGAGCCACCCAGAACATCCTGTCCCTAATGTCTTCCTTTCTGGCCTTTTACAGTCTCTCCTCCATCTTACGAGGTTCCATTACTCTTTCACATAATCACAGTTGGTGTCTGGTGATGGTCACTCCCCTCATATCTCTCTGTTTTCCAACTTTTGGACCCTTTCTTCTCATCAATTATTACTCTGTTCTGCCCAGACTCAGTTTGGTCTCGATAAGAAATACCATCCATTAATCTTATTTTAAATATTTAAATCCTATAGTTTGCTTGGTGTCTGTTTTTTACCTAACATTTTCCTCAAAAGTTCAATAGAGAGAAATAAATTAGTTGTTCCTTGTTTTTTTTTTTTTTGATTAACGAAAATGAGTATGCGATTTTGTCAGCTGATAGATTCAGTGGTCTAAATGAGCTGATCATAAATTATGAGGCCTATAGTACTCTTAAGAGTCTTCCCTTTGTCCGCTTGATGTGCAAAGGAGCCTCAAAGAAGGAGAAGAAAGAGGAATAGGAGGAGGAAAAAGGGAAGACAGAGGAGGAGAATCAGGAAAATGAGAAAGATGAGGAAGATGAAGAGGAAGACCAGGAAGTTAAGGAGAAGGAGGTGCAGGAAAAAGGAGGAGGAGGAGAAGGAAAAGTAGGAGGAAAAATAGAAGGAGGAGGAAAAGGATCAGGATGAGGAGGAAGAGGAGGAGGAAGATGAGGAGGAGGAAGATGAAAAGGAGCATAAGGAGAAGGAAAAGGAGGTGTAGGAGGAGGAGGAGAAGAAAGAAGAAGAAGAAGAAGAAGAAGAAGAAGAAGAAGAAGAAG
>NW_021626527.1:0-7071 GCF_004785775.1 Grammomys surdaster
AAGAAGAAGAAGAAGAAGAAGAAGAAGAAGAAGAAGAAGAAGAAGAAATAGCTATCAATAAAAACTAAACTTCCTTTCTTTGTCTTTCATCCTGTCAGGGCAACTAACTGCTTGGGAATTTCACAAATGTCTTGTGGGCCCTACATTTTAACAGCAAGGAAAACTGAAATTATTTTGACTATAAATTTTTTTTGGAAGGACCTGGTTCCATCACAATTGCTGTACTAGGCCTATAAAAATAGAATTAATATCTTTCATGTCATACAGGTATCAATTCAAATTGAATGATGGTTTTGACATGATCTTGAGTTTTCTTAGTATATTATTGAGAGATTTTCATCATCAGGGATATTTCATTGTAAATTTACTTTGTTGGTATTCTGTTTTTATACTGTTTGGCATAATGGTCTTGCCAAGTTCATCAAATGACTTTTGACGAAATTAATACAGACATTATGAAAATCAGTTCTGTGATCTCCATAACGTTAAAAATTGAACTATTATTTGACCCAACTGTTCAACCCCTGGGCATATACCCAGATATTTTCATATTATACAAAAAATATGTTTGTACATCAATGATAATTGCTGATCTGTTTTTTGTAATGATGATACATATTTGCAAACAAATAAATCAAGTTTTAAATTTCTCATATATAAAATGAACTATAATTCTACTATAATGAAAGGCAGAATCACAAAAACTATAGGAAAATTGATTGATAATAGATAAAAATTAATATGGATTAATCAAAAATCAGAAAAAATTACATGTTCTCCTTCATATGCAGATCTTATCCTATAATGTCTACTTATATATGCAAATGGGTGTAAGTATAACTTTAATATCAAGTATCAAAAGCAGGTAATATTAGGTAAATAAGAAAGAATTTAAAAGAAAGGTATTATTAGGTGATAGGAAGGCAAAAATATCCAGAATTTATAAAAGATTACATAAAATAATTATATTTCTATTTTTGATGTTATCAATTTAATTTTGTTCCTGGTGCATAAAGGTCAAAATATAATTGTTACAGAAAATGGTAAACCAAAATCAAAGCTCTATGACTTCAACATGGTTATTCTAACTATTATAATTCATTGAAATGTAAAGAAATTTGGCCTGAGCAAATATTCATTTGCCATTTGACTGGCTATTTTATTGTAGGTTTTTAATGCATTTATTTGTGAGTTCCATAAAATAAACTGATGTTGTATAAAATGAAATACCATACCATCACATTTTTTCCAAGGGTTCAGAGATTATATCACATATAGCCAATAATAAATTTAAGTATCATACAAATGAACTCAATGACAGAAATCACTTGATTATCATGGATAAGCTGGGAAATCTGTTTTCTTCTTTTCTTAATAATTTATTTAAAATGTTTTGTTTTCATAAATATATCTGGATTACAGCTTTTCCTGACTTTACTGCTCCCAGTTTCTCTCCTCCTATAAACATCCACTCCATTTCTGTCATTGGAAAAGTATGTAACAACAAAACACAATGTCATAAGATAAAATGAATACTACCACACTAAAGTTTCAAGAGTGAGACCCTTATGGATCACGTTCAGTTATACTTAACTTTCAAAAGTCTCCTCAATTTTTTTAAAAACAGTACCATAATCGAGGTATAACAAGTAAAACACAGCTTTTAGAAGATACTTTCTACTAGAGTCATATTGAAAAAGGAACCAATTTGGGCAATGGATATAGACAATGAGGAGTAAAAAATAAACACAATATAATGAAGGTAAGAGGGTCATCACTACAGTGGACATAAGTTGATGAAAAGTGACACAAAGCAAATGACAAAGACTCTAGGGGTCTCGGAGTATGTATTGAGTTCATAAGGGAGGTAAAAGGCCTAAAACTTGAGCAGCAAAGTCTTTGAAGTAGAATACAGATGAATTAAGGCTTATGCTAAAATATATTAGTTGGAACAGACATAGAATATGAAGATGGAGGTTATAGATGCTGGACAATGGATTGAAGGATATGAAAGTAACTGCTAAGGAGGTTGAACTGACGTAAATACAGAGTCCCTCAAAGAGTTTTCATCATAGAAAAGAAGTAAAATACAGACTAGGGAGGGATGTTGAGGTGTATGGGATTTTTGAATGTCATAGTGACAGAAAATTGGAACATGTAGACAAAGACTTCACAATGACCAGTGAAGATTCTGAATCATTTTTTGACATTAGATATTTGTCTATACTGCAAAGCCCTGACCAGTCTTCAGAGATATTTTAAATACTTTCTGCTCTGAATCCGGGTCCCACTCATACACAGTTCTAGATACAATAGTAACTTTCAACATACTAAGGATCTTCTAGATATTTAGATGTTGAATTTATAAGTTTGTGAAGTAAAGTCTGATTTTGTTCTTGGAAGTGGACATACATGATGAGATGCATTATAGTGTGTATTTATTATGTTATAAGAAACATCTAACGTCAGAAGGGCTCCATACTATGCTCCAATTTCTCCTTGGCAACAGTGGTTTATTGTCCAGAAGAACTGAAGCTGTGGACATTTCACTGTGATCTATCCATTTTACCAAAATTATTTGTACATCTAATATAATCCTAATGAAAACCTCCATGTCATTCTTCTCAGAAATAAAAGAAAATAACCCTAAAATTCATATGGTCCCAAAAAAGACCCCTGACACCTAAAAAGGGTAGTGAGGCAAATGAATAATAGAAGAATGACTATTTCAAACATTTTTGTTGCTTTTTTTTCTTTTCTTTTTTTGTTGCTATTCTTGTTTTTTAAGTACGTATTTGTTCACTTTACATTCCAATATCAGCCCTCTCTTTCTTCCCACTATGAACTCACACAGATCTCCCTCCATTCCACGATGATCTCCTTTGTGAAGGGAAAAGTCCCCTCTGGGTGTTAAGCCCTCACAAAACAGCACCCCTTCATGTCTATCCTGCATATCAAGTCATTTCAAGACTAGGCACATCCTCTCCCATTGAGGCCAGACAAGGAAGACTATTTCTTTGTATATGAGTACAAGCTCTCATATACTATATATGTGCAAGGAGCTTAGGTCCAGCCCATGATAGCTCTTTATTTTGTGATTTAGGTTCTGGGAATCCACAAGGGTCCAGGTTAGCTGACTCTGTTGGTCTTCTTCTGGAATCCCTGTCCTTCCAACTCTTCCATAAGACTCCAGTGCTCCATCTAAGTTTCAGCTATGGGTCTCTGCATCTACTTCATGGGTTACCAGATGGAGCCTCTTGGAGGACAGTTATGTGAGGCACCTGACTGCAAGCATAACAGAGTATCATTACTATTGTCAGGGACTGCTTTTTACCCATGGAATGTGTCTTAATTTCCGGCATTTTCTTTATTGTCATACCCTTTGATTCTTTGTTTTTACATTTCTTGTAAGCAAGATACATTTTGAGTCAAAGGTTTTGTGGGTGATTTATTGTACTTATCTATCAATTTAGAGTCCTTTCTGGCTAGAAGAAGTGGGCACTTTTGGGCTCATATTCCCCACCGCTAGGAGTCTCAGCTAGAGTTGTGACCCCCTTTGTATCCCCTACAGCTTCCAGCAATCCAGATCCCTGGCAGGTCCTAGAGTCTGCTCTTTCCCACTGCCTCTTTTCCACTTCTCTCTCCGGCTTGATCTGATGCCCCTCACCTGGCACCCCTCTCCATCCACTCTCTTACCTACTGCCCTCCTTCCATCATCTCTATTATCTATTTTGTTTCCCTTTCTGAGAAAGATTCATCCATTATTTTTTGGGCCCTTGTAATTTGGCTTCTTTAGATTTGTTGATTATAGCATGGATATCCTGTATTTTACAGCTAATGTCCACTTCCTATGCATGCATTTTTGGTTCTGGGTTACCTCACACAGGATGATATTTTCTAGTTTGCCTTCAAAATTCATGATGTCCCTGTTTTTCATGGCTGGGTAATATTCCATTGTATAAATGAACTATATTTTTTTTATCCATCCATGTTATTTCCTGTTTCTGGCTGTTACAAAGAAGGCTGCTAGGAACATAGTTGAACAAATATCCATAGTTCCTCATGTTATTGTGATTCCCTTACCCATAAAATTATTTTCATTGCTATATCATAACTGTAATTTGCTACTTTAATGAATCATAATGTAAATATCTATGTTTTCCAATGGCCTTAGGTGACCCTGTAAAAGCATCATTCAACTCCCAAATAGGTTTAAACCCCCATGTTGAGAACCACTTGCCTATAGGAAACTTGAACCCTGTTGAGGATTAGAAGGTTCTGTATTGGGGCAGTGAACATGTGTGTCTCAATTTTACTTAGTGAAATGGAGCTTAGAGGCTTCTGAACCTTCTCTACAGGATCTCCTTCCCAAACAAACCCTTTACTCCTCCCCTGAAATTCTGTCCATATTTCCTCACATTGCATTTCTAAATGATACCTAGCTGTGTCAGATAACACATTACAAGAAATACATCTTGAAGCCTTTAAAAATATATTATATCTATTTATTGGGAACCATGCACATGTTGAGGTTTGAGGACAATTTGTACTAGTCAGTTCTCTAGTTCCACCTATATCTCCCAGTGAGGTCTGAGGACAATTTGTACTAGTCAGTTTTCTAGTTCCACCTTTATCTCCCAGTGATTGAAATCATGGTGTCATGCTTGGTAGCAAGTACCTCCGCCCACTGAGTCATCTCACAGGCCCCTTGTTTTCCCTCTTTTGTTTTTATATTTAGTTTCCTAAGGGCTTGTGAGATTATTAAGTGGATAGAGCATTTGCTGAGAAAACACTAACAGTCTGAGTTTAATAACAAGAACTGTCATAAAAGGTAGATGGAGAGAACCAAGTCACAACCTGTCCTCTGACCTCCACATACGTGATATAGCATAGAAACCTACACCTACACTATACCAAATAAATAAGTAAATGAATAATTAGTTGAGTAATTAAAGTTTCTGGTGGGTGCTATGGGATTCTAAGGATATTAAAGGTGGTCTGTTCTCGCATTCTCTTTTTCGTGATTTCTGTAGCCTCAATCAATACCTGAATTTTCTCCTTTAGGAAATGAATATTATAATAAATTTGATGGGGCTAATGATAAGATGGTGAACAAGAAGTTGATGATGAAGATGACAGACATGGAAAATATGATGTTTGTTGTAATAATAGGTGAAGTTATACCCAGGCAGTGGTGGAACATGCCTTTAATCCCAGCACTTGGGAGGCAGAGGCAGGTGGATTTCTGAGTTTGAGGCCAGCCTGGTCTACAGAGTGAGTTCCAGGACAGCCAGGACTACACAGAGAAACCCTGTCTCAAAAAGCAACAACAACAAAAAATAGGTGAAGTTAGTAAATGTTTTGCTCTCCTAAATATAAAAATTTAACTTGACTGTACATATAGGGCATACGTCAGAATACTAATAAACATACATAGTGTATATATAACATATAAATAAACATACAGATATATTATTTAATATTTAGGTATATTTAAATTGAGTATATTTAAATTAAATATATTTAAATATAAAATAATTATATAATTTACAAATATATTAATATATATGAGCTTATATATATAAATACAAATCATCTGCCTGTTTTGTGGCATTTCAAATCTTTCAAAGGTTTATATTTATAGGTCCTGTCAATGGTATCTAGTTGGCAGAGGTTTTTTTGTTCGTTTGTTTGTTTTTGTTCTTTTTTTGGTTTTATATATATTAAATAATATATCTGTATTAAAAAATTAAAAGCTAGAGTATGCATGTGAAAGAAAGCAAGGCCTGTTTACATTTCTGGGCCTTACTTACCTAACTTAATATACTATTTTTCTAGTTTCATTAATTTTCTATTTTTCTTTACAAGTAATGATTTCTTTGTGTAAATCACCATATTTTCATTATTTGCTCATCAGCTGATGGACTGAAACCTAGGCTGCACCAGTGGTCTCTTCTGGCTTCTCACAGTGTCAAGTCTAAGTTGCTTTACCTGACCCTTTCTTGATTTCAAACCCATTACCACCCGAGCAACACTTCTTACACATTTCCTAGTTCAGCTACAGCACAGGGTACAACCTTGGACATCCCTGAAACACAGCTTCACTGTGCTCTCAGAAAACACTGCCCGGAAGATTTGACCCTAGTGAAGCTGGTCTTTTTGTAATCATCACTACTTTTTCATCTCCAGCTAACCATCATCAGCTGTCCCACAAGTCCCCTTTATTCTTGATTTTAAAACCAGAACCACATGACCAAATCTGTCAAGTTCTACTGCTTGATAGGGCGTTTCCATGGGCCACTTTTTCTATTAAACCTTTTACTGCCTAAGCTTGACTGTTTTAGAACCATCTCTTTAAACTCAGAGATATGCATGACTATGTCTCCTAAGTTTTGGGATTAAAATCATGTACCATCTCAACTGTATCTAAGCATCTTTGCTTTCAATTTTCTCTGTTCTAGACTGGACTCATACTCTGAGATCTGCTTGTCATTGTCTTCACAGAGTAAATATGTGTACCATAATTCCTGTGCCTAAGCATTTCACAGCCACTATGTCTCAATATCCAGATCAAAAGCTGGTGTCTTCCAGCCTCAAATCTGGATCACAGGTGTGCCCTCCATTCTACATTGTAGTTCATTCCATATTAAAATTTTAAATGAAAACAATAACCACATAATAATACCAAACATGATGTATAACTATCCCTTGTTCAACTGCAAACATATAAACGATAAGTTTTGCTAGTCAGGATCTTGTCCAGATGATACCACTTTCTTAATTTGTTTAATGTCTTTGAATACAAGCTTTAACACTACTGCATTTCCTAGTTACTCTTTAATACTTAAATAATATATTTTGCATTTTTAAGGTTGCTAGTCTTTATCAAAATGCTCTTCCTTAGAGTAAACCAGAGGATAAAGTTTTTGCTGGGAATCTCTGATTCTTCCTTTGTCAATGGAATAAGTCTGAGTCTCTTCACCTTAGCCTCAGACATAGTCTTCTGAAAAGGCACAAAGCAGCAACATACATATATATGTATATATATATATATATATATATATATATATA
>NW_021626527.1:7171-7373 GCF_004785775.1 Grammomys surdaster
TAGTAATAGTAGTATCAATATTAATAATTGTGGTTGTTGTTGTTTTGTTTTTTGCTGTGTTTTGCTTTGCTATGTTTTCTCTTTCAAGAATCACGTATAATTTGGAGAGAAAAGTGTTGGTGGGGTAAGAATAAAATTGGCAAGGTGAAAATGCGGAGAGGAGTGGAGTTGATTAAAACAAAGTGTATATATGAAATACACA
>NW_021626528.1:0-1006 GCF_004785775.1 Grammomys surdaster
CAAACAAACAAACAAAAAACTTAAGTGTATTTATGTTGGAAGATATCAATAAAGCCTGAAACTAATGATACAGAGACTTTTGTGAATTTTTCATGAATATGATATCAAATATTTTACCACAGTCTACAGGAGATCAAGTCAGCTTGCAGTGATCATGAAACCTTATAATCTCCTCATAAGACATTGTCCCTTTGGAGATATTAACATGAAACACATAAGAATCTTTTAAAATTAGGAAGTAGAAAAAGTTTCAAGAATGATTTTGTCTCCCAAAGCCAGTCCTGTCATTGGCACTGCAGATGAAATGGAAATTGTCATCCTGGAGGAAGATGAGGTAACAGAGTCACACACTTTTATCACAGGCATGAGCTGCCTCCCTATCCCAGTGCTTGTTATGATGAAGTCAGAATCTGTAGTGTGCACCCACAATACTGCAGAGGCAAGGAACCAAGTGAGTACTTTAGAGTGTGCTGCAGAGCCAGCGAAGAAAAGAGGCCTGAAAAAAACATTCCTGTCTGGTAATGGGAATCTGGCATAGAAACACATCTATAGAACAGAAACAAAAAGCACAAGTATAACTCCATAGCCAAGAGTTGAGTGAGAAATTTAGAGCCATTCAGCCTTTGCTTGTTCTTATTGGTTCTTGTTGTGCAATAAGTCCCACAGAATGTGACTGTGGGTAAGACAGCCTATCTGTGAATGTACTGAGGCATTGTGGTAAGAAGTAGATGTGATATCTAACTTTACCTTACAATATCTGTAGGATTATCTTTGCAAGCACTGTTATTATATGTGAACTTTACATGTTTTCACATCATAGTAAACGTTGGACCAGAAGCATAAGAAGCACACAAACATGGGAATATGAATAATATTTATAGAATCTGTCTAGAGTAAAATTTATTCTTAAGTGTGGGTATATTTTTAGGTTATAGAGGCAGTAAATGTGTGAGTATTGAGTGAATCCTGATATAATAACTGGTTTATAACCTCCAGTTTTAAATCA
>NW_021626529.1:0-1095 GCF_004785775.1 Grammomys surdaster
TTAGAAAATGTCCTAAACCTTATAAAGCAAACAAACAAACAAACAAACAAAAAACTTAAGTGCATTTATTTTGGAAGATATCAATAAAGTGTGAATCTAATGATACAGAAACTTTTGTGAATTTTTCATGAATATGATATCAAATATTTTACCACAGTCTACAGGAGACCAAGTCAGCTTGCAGTGATCGTGAAACCTTATAATCTCCTTATAAGACATTGTACCTTTGGAGATATTAACAAGAAACCCATAAGGATCTTTTAAAATTAGGAAGTAGACAAAGTTTCAATAATGATTTTGTCTCCCAAAGCCAGTCTTGTCATTGGCACTGCAGATGAAATGGAAATTATCATCCTGGAGGGAGATGAGGTATCAAAGTCATACACTTTTATCACAGGCATGAGCTGCTTCCCTACCCCAGTGCTTGTTATGATGAAATCAGAATCTGTAGTGTGCACCCACAATACTGCAGAGGCAAAGAATCAAGTAAGTATTTTATAGTTTAGAGTGTGCTGCGGAGCCAGCGAAGAAAAGATGCCTGAAAAAATTCCTATCTGTTAATGGGAATCTACTGTAGAAACACATCTATAGTACAGAAACCAAATGTACAAGTATAACTCCATAGCCAAGAGTTGAGTGAGAAATTTAGAACTGTTTCTAGCCTGTGCCTGTTCTTACTGGTTCTTGTTATGCAATAAGTCCCACAGAATGTGACTGTGGGTAAAACAGCCTATTTGTGAATGTGCTGAGGAAGTGTGGTAAGAAGTAGTTGTGATATCTACCTTTACCTTATAATATCTGTAGGAGTATCTTTGCAAACACTGTTATTATATGTAAACATTTCATGTTTTCATATCATAGTAAACATTAGAACACAAGCATAAGAAACACACAAACATGGGAATGTGAATAATATTTATAGAATCTGTCTAGAGTAAAATTTATTCTTAAGTGTCTGTATATTTTTAGGTTAAAGAGGCAGTAAATGTGTGTGTATTGAATGAATTCTGATATAATAACTGGTTTATAACCTCCAGTTTTAAATCAGGAAGATAACATTGAAAGGGAGTTATATATGAATACCAGGGTAGGACC
>NW_021626530.1:0-1552 GCF_004785775.1 Grammomys surdaster
CATTTCATTTAGGAAGTGTGTTTGGTTTACAGGAGAAACACTTTTAACACCCGGCCATGTATCTTTCATTTTTATATATGGAATGTCCAAGTAAGTTGCTAGATTCCAGCAGAAAAGCACTGAGCAGACCTCATGTAAAAATGCACGCATTGCAGTGTATTCTTACTTCCAGAGCTATAGGCAAGTACAACATAGCTGAAAAAAACCCAAATCATGTTACCTGTGACATTTCAGTTAGGAAGTGTGTTTGGTTTAAAGCAGAATCACATTTAACACCCAGCCATGTATCTTACATTGTTTCATATGGAATGTCCCAGTAAGTTGCTAGATTCAGCAGAAAAGCACTATACAACTTACTGAACAAACTTCATGTAAAGATACACCCATTGCAGTATATTCTTACTTCCAGAGCTAAAGGCAAGTACAACAGAGGTGAAAACACCTAAATCATGTTACATGCGACATTTCAGTTAGGAAGTGTGTTTGGTTTACTGCAGTATCACTTTTCACACCGGGCCGTGTATCTTATATTGTTTCATATGGAATGTCCCAGTAAGTTGCTAGATTCCAGCAGAAAAGCACTATAGAACGTATTGTACAAACCTCATGTAAAGATACATGCATTGCAGTGTATTCTTGCTTCCAGAGCTATAGGCAAGAACAACACTGCTGAAAACACCTAAATCTTTTTACCTGTGACATTTCAGTTAGGAAGTGTGTTTGGTTTACAGGAGAAAAACTTCTATCACCTGGCCATGTATCTTATATTGTTTCATATGGAATGTCCAAGTAAGTTGCTAGATTCCAGCAGAAAACCACTATAGAACTTATTGAACAAATCTCATGTAAAGATACTCGCATTGCAGTATATTCTTAATTCCAGAGCTAAAGACAGGTACAACAGAGTTGAAAACACCTAAATCCCATTACATGTGACATTTAAGTTAGTAAGTGTGTTTGGTTTAAAGAGGAAACACTTTTAACACCCGGCCATGTATCTTTCATTGTTACAGATGGAATGTCCGAGTAAGTTGCTAGATTCTAGCAGAAAAGCACTATAGAACTTATTGAACAAACCTCACGTAAAGATACACGCATTGCAGTGTATTCTTACTTCCAGAGCTATAGGCAAGTACAACACTGCTGAAAAAAACCTAAATCGTTTTACCTGTGACATTTCAGTTAGGAAGTGTGTTTGGTTTAAAGCAGAAACACTTTTAACACCCAGCCATGTATCTTACATTGTTTCATATGGAATGTCCCAGTGAGTTGCTAGATTCAGCAGAAATGCACTTTAGAACTTACTGAACAAACCTCATGTATAGATACACCCATTGCAGTATATTCTTACTTCCAGAGCTAAAGGCAAGTACAACAGAACTGAAAACACCTAAATAATTTTACATGTGACATTTCAGTTAGGAAGTGTGTTTGTTTTAAAGCAGAAACACTTTTAACACCCAGCCATGTATCTTATATTGTTTCATATGAAATGTCCAAGTAAGTTGCTAGATTCCAGCAGAAAAGCACTACAGAACTTACTGAACAAACC
>NW_021626531.1:0-1141 GCF_004785775.1 Grammomys surdaster
TGTTAAAGATGGAATGTACGAGTAAGTTGCTAGATTCTAGCAGAAAAGCACTATAGCACTTATTGAACAAACATCATATAAAGATACAGGCATTGCAGTATATTCTTACTTCCAGAGCTAAAGGCAAGTACAACAGAACTGAAAACTCCTAAATAATTTTACATGTGACATTTCAGTTAGGAAGTGTGTTTGTTTTAAAGCAGAAACACTTTTAACACCCAGCCATGTATCTTATATTGTTTCATATGAAATGTCCAAATAAGTTGCTAGATTCCAGCAGAAAAGCACTACAGAACTTACTGAACAAACCTCATGTAAATATACAGGCATTGCAGTGCATTCTTAGTTCCAGAGCTAAAGGCAAGTACAACACAGCTGGAAACACCTAAATCTTGTTACATGTGACATTTCAGTTAGGAAGTGTGTTTGGTTTAAAGCAGAAACACTTTTAACACCCGGCCATGTATCTTTCATTGCTACATATGGAATGTCCAAGTAAGTTCCTAGATTCCAGCAGAAAAACACTATAGAACTTATTGAACAAACCTCATGTAAAGATACACGCATTGCACTGTATTCTTACTTCCAGAGCTAAAGGCAAGTTCATCAGAGCTGAAAACACATAAATCATGATACCTGTGACATTCAAGTTAGGAAGTGTGTTTGGTTTACACGAGAAACCCTTTTAACCCCAGGCCATGTATCTTTCATTGTTACCTATGGAATGTCCAAGTAAGTTGCTAGATTCCAGCAGAAAAGCACTATAGAATGTACTGAACAAACCTCATGTAAACATACACGCATTGCAGTGTATTCATACTTCCAGAGCTATAGGCAAGTACAACACAGCAGAAAAAAACCTAAATCATTTTACCTGTGACATTTCAATTAGGAAGTGTTTTGGGTTTAAAGCAGAAACACTTTTAACACCCAGCCATGTATCTTACATTGTTTCATATGGAATGTCCCAGTAAGTTCCTAGATTCCAGCAGAAAAGCACTACAGAACTTACTGAAAAAACCTCATGTTAATATACAGGCATTGCAGTGCATTCTTACTTCCAGAGCTATAGACAAGTACAACACAGCTGAAAGCACCTAAATCTTGTTACATGTGACATTTCATTTAGGAAGTGTGTTTG
>NW_021626532.1:0-4258 GCF_004785775.1 Grammomys surdaster
TAGAAGTTTACAATCGAGAATGTTTACATGCATATCCATTAGGAGTAATTATCTGACTATACATCCATCACCTGTCTAGCTCCACAGGTTCACCGAAGGTTTAAAACTATAACTAAGAAATTAGTGAAGTTTTGTATAGATAAACCCAGGCAATATTTTTTCTTCTGTCCTAGCACCTATAATAAATTGTGAGTTCCCTTTTAGTGACTCTTGGTTAATTATTTTACAACCACCTTGGAATGTGCTCTGAGTAGGAGAGAGTCTGGTTACTATCTAAGTGCTGTTAACTGATGACACTTGGGAGACTGGCAGAGTTCTCACAGCAGTTTTGACTATCAGAAAGGGACTTAATAGCAGTCCCACTATAAAAGAGCTTAATAATCATTGATATAATTTTAGGAATTCTTATAGGATCATCATTAAGACTTAAGAAGTTGTCTATTTGTCTATATAGCAATACTACAAGACAGTACATCTTCATGGGTCTGCAGAGATCTGCTCCAAAGGGGAGTGCTATTGCTTAGTGATTCTTATATATGTTTACTAATAATAGGAAAAGCATATTAATAGCAGGATCTTTCCTAAAATATGTCCAACATAGCCTTGCTAAATGTGGCACACTTGTCGCAGATAATAATCCGAGGCAAGCATTTCAGGATGATCAACTGCTAATTATTAGCTTGTCCTATTATGGCTTCTGACATCTCTTCCCTTCGAATTATATAAATGAAGCGTATGTATCTCCCTTTGAGCAGTCCTGATAGCAGTCCCTAAGCACATGAAGATGACTGGGAGAAGAATCAGAAGTAGAATAACTAATCCTATAATAATTCCCAAATTTATAAGAAAATTCCATAAAGAGTTATCTTTAACCAAATTTATAATTGAATTTGAAAAATAATCAACCAATTCTACTGCTGAAGAACTCTTCAGTCTGGAGTGACTGATGGCACTGATCTGGGAATGTAAAGTATCCATATCAATAGCAAGTTGTGAATTGTTCCACACACCATGTAGATGTGCCTGTATCTGTTCCCAGGACATTTCTGACCCATAGTAGGGCAGAGGGGTGACACAAATCCATTTAAAATTGGCAAGACACGAGGTAGTAAAACGTGTATAAATATTCTGAGCCTAAGTTCCTATGTAAAGGATGGCTTCCTCTAAAGCATTGACTCTATCTGTTAAACCTCTATCAATCCTATACTGGGTAATCAGTGCTAAAGAAATATTTTTTGTCAAGGAGTAAACATGATTAGCAGTGTGTGCCTGATAGCCTAGGGAGGCAGCAAAAGCTGCAACTGACCCTAAGATAGCAATAGAGGCGGTAATGCCTAAGATAAGTCCAGTTATAAATCTCTTAGGTTGTGAAGGAGAATAACAGTGTATACCAAGGCAAACAAGGCAAAAAAAAAAAAAAAAGCATCACATCAAGGTTGAGAGAAAATAATAGGTGACAAGACATAAGGTAGCGAATATACAATGAGAAAAAGCGTTATGACACAAGGTGAAGTTATACAATTGGTCAAATAGCATTCTGGTAGGAAATGATACATAAAGATTTATATTTAACAATTTTATGTCCCTTATATCCCCTGAGTATAGAATTAAAAGTCCAATCAGATGCAATCAGGAACCATGTCTTCAAAATCTTCTTTTGCTGAGGTCTCTGGCACGAGTGGAGAGTCTGCAGATGATGATGGCTGAAGCGGGCTTGAAGGAAGTGGCAGGAGTGGAAGTCTCTGGCCACGGAGAAGGCCTGGCACAATCAGCTGGTCTGGCATCTATAGGGTCCTGTAAATATATAAACAAAGCTTCTCCCGGAAAAACATCCAGTCTTTTTAATTATCCAGTTAGAAGGTCTCTATATTATTAGAGGCTTGGGATGTTTAGAAAATGAACCTTTTCTTTTTATAAATTATGATGAGGAGATGAATAATTATGATTTCAATTTGTAATTTAGAATGTCTATATCTTTTAAGTTCTGATGAGTTTATTCCACAATAGCATGTTACTGTTAACTATAGGGAATATCAGTGGAATATGAGAAACTAAGAGTCAAACACCAATTTTTAAATGCTTCTTAAAACTTTAAGCAAGGGCATTGTCTGATTTTAAGCCCTTGGTACTATAATAAACTAATGAAACAAATACTGTATCATATCTTTTTAAAATTTTTTCCAAGTTAGGAAAATACATAAACAGCAATGAGAATTAAGTCTCAGGAATAAAGGCTAACTTTCTAAAGACAGGACATGTGTAACATTTCTCTGTTATAAATCACAGGGACCCGGGGTCATCAGGGGTTAATTCCCAAGCTGAGCTGGCAGCTCTGCAGGAATGCAGGAGCAGTTTCACTGAGAGCAATGATGATTTGTAATGTAAGATTATACTAAGTTACCTTTGTTGGAAGAACAACAAGCTTTTGTATAGAAATTAAATTAATCCTTACCTTTATGCATAGGACCAAAAAGCATAGAATGAACTTGAGCATGTCCAATAGAGAAAATGCAATGTCTAAATTGAGGCAATACTTGTAATTCTGAAAGTTGAGGCTAAAATTGTAAAACAGCTGTAAAACAGTTACAGTTTTTAGAAAGGGGCTTGTCCTTAGTATTTAAAAGACAATGGCTATTGTCACCAGCTCTGTTTGTATGCAAAGGTTACTTGTGTGAGGAAAATTTCTTTTAAGATGTTAATAATTAAGGTAACCTGTTTGAGGAAAAGTCTTGAGTAAATGTTTTTGTGGAGGCTCAGTCCTATGCTGCCTGAGGTTGCCCATTGCAGCTGCTTGATAGTCCTCCATTAACAAATAGATTGGCTATTTGAGATTGCTGGATTGCCCCCATTGTTTGAGGGACCTGGGGCAGGCCCCTCGCCCAGTTTCCCTGCTTAGATAAGAGTCAGTATTCTTAGGGACTACAATGGCACCAGGTAAGGGAGTGCCATTTTTATGAAATCGAGATCTACATTCATTTTTCCAATGAAAGCTTCTCTGACAACGAGAACACAGTGAAAAACATCTGTTTGGGTTTCTGTTCTGAGCAGAGTTAGGAGCACTGAAATTAATAGCACCCCCTGCTCTATTAGGACATTGTCTGCGAATATGTCCAGGTTGACCACAAGAATAACATTTTTGGGTTATGCCTGTCTGATCAGGTTTTCCTTTTACTTGATTATTTAGAAATTGAGTAGTAGTCTGACCCTGTAAAGCTGCTGCAATGGCCACACCTTGAAGATATGAGGGAGTAACTTCAGTACACGCTTTAATAAAGTCAGAAATATTCCCAGATTTTTTAATTGTCTTTAGAAGAGATTGACAAGTAGGTGTAGCATTCTCAAAAGCCAGCTGTTTTAATACAATATCTTTAGCCTCAGAGCTAAGAACCATCCTCTCTACTGCCTCTGTTAGCCGGGCTACAAACTCCTCAAAAGATTCTTCTGGTTTCTGCTTTATACTAGCAAGTCCCTGGGTATTTTCACTTCCCACTGGCAAACGCTTCCATGCCTCCATTGCTGCGGTTGTTACTTTTGTTAAAGCTTGCTTGGTCATTTTTAACTGGGCTGAAGTTTCTACCCATTCCCCCAAACCCATGAGCATATCATATGTCAGTGTGTCTCTTCTCTTTCTTCCAGATGTCTGAGGGATCTGTGCTAATTCTTTACGAACTAAATCCTCATATTCAACCTTCCACAGCAAAAAATTTCCTCCACCTAAACAGGCCTTGGCCACTTGGAACCAATCATAAGGGGTCATCCATTGAGAGGCTAGACTTTCCACAAGAGTAAGAGTGTATGGTGAAGTAGGCCCATATGCAGATGTAGCCTGTTTGATTTCCTTGATTAGTTTAAATGGCAGAGGCTCCCATACAGGATTCTCACCATCCCCATCGTCCTGCATGACCACTGGGAAACAACTCAGAGGTTCTCCCTGTCGCTGAGCTTCACTCGCAGCAGCAGCAAAGCCCACAGCCCCCTTTGGTTTCTTTTTAAGCTTTCCAGAGGATCTTGTGGAATGACTTATGTTTAAAGGCTGCATGGTAGGCCACTTATGTTTATGATATTTTGTCACTTTCTTTTCTGAGTCAGAGTCCTCCTGTGAGGTTGATTTTTCCTCTTCTGATTCACCACTATTCTCTCCTGAACTACTTTTCTCAGACTTTCCTGTCGAGGAATAAAAGTTTTTCTTAGATCCTGAGCGAGATTGTAGTAGTGGAGTCTGCTCATGAGAAGGTGAATCTGGTGCCTCTTGGACACC
>NW_021626533.1:0-1749 GCF_004785775.1 Grammomys surdaster
ATTGAGGCAATACTTGTAATTCTGAAAGTTGAGGCTAAAATTGTAAAACAGCTGTAAAACAGTTACAGTTTTTAGAAAGGGGCTTGTCCTTAGTATTTAAAAGACAATGGCTATTGTCACCAGCTCTGTTTGTATGCAAAGGTTACTTGTGTGAGGAAAATTTCTTTTAAGATGTTAATAATTAAGGTAACCTGTTTGAGGAAAAGTCTTGAGTAAATGTTTTTGTGGAGGCTCAGTCCTATGCTGCCTGAGGTTGCCCAGTGCAGCTGCTTGATAGTCCTCCGTTAACAAATAGATTGGCTATTTGAGATTGCTGGATTGCCCCCATTGTTTGAGGGACCTGGGGCAGGCCCCTCGCCCAGTTTCCCTGCCTAGATAAGAGTCAGTATTCTTAGGGACTACAATGGCACCAGGTAAGGGAGTGCCATTTTTATGAAATCGAGATCTACATTCATTTTTCCAATGAAAGCTTCTCTGACAACGAGAACACAGTGAAAAACATCTGTTTGGGTTTCTGTTCTGAGCAGAGTTAGGAGCACTGAAATTAATAGCACCTCCTGCTCTATTAGGACATTGTTTGTGATCCAGGTTGACCACAAGAATAACATTTTTGGGTTATGCCTGTCTGATCAGGTTTTCCTTTTCCTTGTTTAGAAATTGAGTAGTAGTCTGACCCTGTAAAGCTGCTGCAATGGCCACACCTTGAAGATATGAGGGAGTAACTTCAGTACATGCTTTAATAAAGTCAGAAATATTCCCAGATTTTTTAAATTGTCTTTAGAAGAGATTGACAAGTAGGTGTAGCATTCTCAAAAGCCAGCTGTTTTAATACAATATCTTTAGCCTCAGAGCTAAGAACCATCCTCTCTACTGCCTCTGTTAGCCGGGCTACAAACTCCTCAAAAGGTTCTTCTGGTTTCTGCTTTATACTAGCAAGTCCTAGGGTATTTTCACTTCCCACTGGCAAACGCTTCCATGCCTCCATTGCTGCAGTTGTTACTTTTGTTAAAGCTTGCTTGGTCATTTTTAACTGGGCTGAAGTTTCTAGCCATTCCCCGAAACCCATGAGCATATCATATGTCAATGTTTCTCTTCTCTTTCTTCCAGGTGTCTGAGGGATCTGTGCTAATTCTTTATGAACTAAATCCTCATATTCAACCTTCCACAGCAAAAAATTTCCTCCACCTAAACAGGCCTTGGCCACTTGGAACCAACCATAAGGGGTCATCCATTGAGAGGATAGACTTTCCACAAGAGTAAGAGTGTATGGTGAAGTAGGCCCATATGCAGATGTAGCCTGTTTCATTTCCTTGATTAGTTTAAATGGCAGAGGCTCCCATACAGGATTCTCACCATCCCCATCGTCCTACATGACCACTGGGAAACAACTCAGAGGTTCTCCCTGTCACTGAGCTTCACGCACAGCAGCAGCAAAGCCCACAGCCCCCTTTGGTTTCTTTTTAAGCTTTCCAGGGGATCTTGTGGAATGACTTATGTTTAAAGGCTGCATGGTAGGCCACTTATGTTTATGATATTTTGTCACTTTCTTCTCAGAGTCAGATTCTTCCTCTGAGGTTGATGTTTCCTCTTCTGATTCACCACTATTCTCTCCTGAACTACTTTTCTCAGACTTTCCTGTCGAGGAATAAAAATTTTTCTTAGATCCTGAGCGAGATTGTAGTAGTGGAGTCTGCTCATGAGGAGGTGAATCTGGTGCCTCTTGGACACCTAAGGCCTTTCTTTCATCTG
>NW_021626534.1:0-2242 GCF_004785775.1 Grammomys surdaster
CTGCATTTGACAAATGCGTTGGTAGCTTGAAGCTGTTGAATTATCTCTATTGTTTGAGGGTCCTGAGGTAGGTTCTTCACACAGTTTTCCTGACTTGATAAGACTTTTGTATATTTAGGGATTATAATAGTACCAGATAAGGCAGTACCATCTTTATGAAAGTGAGTTTGGCACTCTTTAAGCCAGTGGTACCCTTTCAGATAAGGATAACACCCTGTTGGATTTCTACTTTGAGTGGGGCCAGGAGAATTAAGATTTATGGCATCTCCTGCCTTACTGGGGCATAGTTTGCTGATAGGTTTAGGCTTCTTACTTGAATAACTTTTGCGAGCCAAGCCTGATTTATTAAATATTTTCTGTCCTTGATTAGTAAGATTTTGGATAGTGTTCTGGCCTTGTGAGGCTGTTGTAATGGATATGCCTTGAAAACATAAGGTAGCAACCTCAACAAATGCTTTAGATAAATTTCCAGATTTTTTAATTGTCTTTAGAAGAAACTGACAAGCAAGCACAGAATTCTTAAGGACTACTTGTTTTAAAACAATTTCTTTTGCTTCAGGGCTAGGAGTCATCCTTTTTACTGCCTCCATTAGCTGGGCTACAAATTCCTCAAAAAGTTCTTCTGGGTCCTGGCTTAAATAAGCAAGCCTTTTAGTATTTGTATCTCTATTAAGCAAGCATCTCTGTGCTTCTAGGGCTGCAGCTGATTTATTTACTAGAACTTCCTTTGTCATTTTTTGTTGATTAGTTACTTCAAACCACTCCCCTGTATCCATAAACATTTCATATGTTAACTCTTTCACTCCCTTCTTATTCTTAGACATTTTGGATAACTTTTTTTGAGCCAAGTTCTTATATATATCTATCCACTGTTAAAATTCATCTTTAGGGGGCTGGAGAGATGGCTCAGTGGTTAAGAGCACTGACTGCACTTCCAGAGGTCCTGAGTTCAAATCCCAGCAACCACATGGTGGCTCACAACCATCTGTAATGAGATCTGTAATGATGCCCTCTTCTGGTGTGTCTGAAGACAACTACAGTGTATTCATAAATAATAAATAAATAAATCTCAAAAAAAATAAAAAAAAATAAAAATAATAAAAAAAAATTCATCTTTAGTTAGATAGGCTCTGGCAATTTTAAGCCAATCATGAGGAGTCATAAGCAGTTTAAATGCCAAAGGTTCCCACAAGGGATCCTTATCCTCTTTGTTATTCTGCATACTCACAGGGAAACAGCCTAACAATGTACCCTGTTGTTGAGCTTGAATTACACCTGCAGCAGATCCAATAGGCCCCTTTGGTTTCTTTTTACCTTTTTCAGGGGGTTTTGTGGAATGACTTACGTTTAAATGCTGCATGGTAGGCCACTTATGTTTATGATATTTTGTTACTTTCTTTTCTGAGTCAGAGTCCTCCTGTGAGGTTGATAGTTCCTCTTCTGATTCTCCACTACTCTCTCCTGAACTACTTTTCTCAGACTTTTCTGTCAAGGAATAAACACTTTTCTTAGATCCTGAGTGAGACTGTAGTAACGAAGTCTCCTCACAAGGAGGTGAATCCAATGTCTCCTGAGCACATATGGCTTTTATGTCATCTCCCAATGCCTTCCTAAGCACATTCCAAATAGCAAATGCTGTAGGGGGCATGCCTAATCCTCCAGTCTCTGTAAACCAGTTTTTAATATCTAACCCTACCTTTTCCCATGTACCCACGTCTAAACTTCCTTTTTCTGGGAACCAGGGACTGACTGTTTGTATAAACTGAAGAAAGTCAGTCAGCTGGCTAGTGCTAACCTCAATGCCTTTTTTCTTAAGAGTATAGTTGATAACATCTGTGAAGAACTCTCTGTCTGTAGATTCACTTTGTCCCATCCTGCTTCACGTCAGTGCTAGCAGTATTTGTTGGAATCTCCACTGGTAGCTGCAAACTGTTTACACTTAAAAGGGTCAGAACCAGATAGTAGGCCAGTGCCTAATACTAGTCAATAAAACTCCTACTAAAAGCTACAGACAACTATGTAAATATCAATAACATACTAGATGCCTTCTTTCAGGCTGAACACAGAGATTTAATTCTTAGAGCTAAATATTTAACAGCAACCAATAGGAGTGCCTTCTTTCAGGCTGGGGTAGGGAGGATTAGGGCAACTTTTTGCCTTCTTTCAGGCTTGGGGTAGCTTTCTTTCAAGCTGAAGGGGGGGTGCTTTCTTTCAAGCAGACTTGCCTTCTTTCAGGCTTGGG
>NW_021626535.1:0-4921 GCF_004785775.1 Grammomys surdaster
AGATGACAGACACCTAGACAAAAAGCACAATGAGCATTTCTCACTTGTACCACCAAGATACCCGCAGTACAACCTTTGCCCTCACCAACTCCTCTTATACTGATTCACACCAAGAACCTTAGAGTGTGCCCATTAGAAATTCTCAAGGTGTCTTCAAACTTTCTCTCCAATGCTCACTACCACAGGATGATAACTGGATGGCTAGCCACATATCTGTCTGTCTGTCTATCTATCTATCTATCTATCTATCTATCTATCATCTATCTACCTATTAATCTACCTATTAATCTATCTATCTATCTATCTATCTATCTATCTATCTATCTATCCATCCATCCATGTATGTATGTATGTATGTATGTATGTATGTATGTATGTATGTATCTATCTATCTATCTATCTATCTATCTATCTATCTATCTACCTAATTTCTTAAGTAAATACATATCTACCTACTTACCTAGCTAACTACATGTGCATTTGTGGACATATCTCCTACTCTCTGCTTGTGGCTGGCAAATATATCCACTTCCTGGTACATTGTCTAGAGTAGAAGGGCCTCTCTGTTTACAAGATGATGTATGCCATGGTCCTGTGAGAAATGCATTTCTCTGTCCACCAGCAAGACTTCCTTTCATGAGCACTGAGCATCTCCAGAAGTCCACCCCTTCACTGCCCTTAAGTCATATCATTATTTAATAACCAATTCTGTCAATATCTTTATTTAATAATCAATTATGTAATAACCTATTCTGTCAATATCTTTATTTAAAAACCAATTCTGTCAGTATCTTTATTTAATAACCAGTTGTGTCAATATCTTTATTTAAAAACAGCTTCTGTCAATATCTTTATTTAATAACCAATGCTGTCTATATCTTTTTTTAATAAACATTTCTGTCAATATCATTATTTGATAACCAACTTTGTCAATCTCTTTATTTAATAATCAATTCTGTAAAAAGCAGTTCTGTCAATGTCTTTATTTTAAAACCAATTCTGTAAATATCTTTATTTAATAATCAATTCTGTAATAACCAATTCTGTCAATATCTTTATTTAATAACAAATTCTGTCAATATCTTTATTTAGAAACCAATTCTGTCTATATCTTTATTTAATAACCAATTCTGTCAATAACTTTATTTAAAAAGCAATTCTGTCAAAATCTTTATTTAATAAAACATTCTGTCAATAATTTTATTTAAAACCCATTCTGTCAACATCTTTATTTAATAACCAATTCTGTCAATATCTTTATTTAAAAACCAATTCTGTCAACATCTTTATTTAAAAAAACAGTTCTGTCAATATCTTTATATAATAAACAATTGTCTCTCAATATGTTTATTTAATAAACAATTCTCTCAATGTATTTATTTAATAACCAGTACTGTCAATATCTTTATTTAATAACCAATTCTGTCAATATCTTTATATAATAACCAGTTTGGTCAATATCTTTATTTAACAACCAGTTCTGTCACTATCTTTATTTAAAAACCAATTCTGTGAATATCTTTATTTAAAAACCAATTCTGTGAATATCTTTATTTAATGATCAATTCTGTAACAACCAATTCTGTCAATATCTTTATTTAATAAACAGTTCTGTCACTACCTTTGTTGAATAACCAATTCTGTCTGGCAATATATTTATTTAATAACCAATACTCTCAATATCTTTATTTAGTAATCAATTATGTAATAACCATTCTGTCAATATCTTTATTTAAAAACCAATTCTGTCAATATTTTTATTTAATAAACAATTCTGTCAGTATCTTTATTTAGTAAACAGTTCTGTCAATATCTTTATTTAATAAGCAATTCTCTCAATATCTTTCGTTAATAACGAATTCTGTCAATGTATTTATTTAAAAACCAGTTCTGTCAATATCTTTATTTAATAACCAATTCTGTCAATATCCTTAATAAGCCATTCTGTCAATATCTTTATTTAATAACCAATTCTGTCAGTATCATTTTTAATAAACAGTTCGGTCAATATCTTTATTTAAAAACCATTTCTGTCAGTATCTTTATTTAATAACCAATTCTGTCAATATATTTATTTATTAAACAGTTCTCTCAATATCTTTATTTAAAAACAATTCTGTCAATATTTTATTTAAAAACCAATTCTCTCAATATCTGTATTTAAAAACCAATTCTGCAAATATCTTTATTAATAATCAATTCTGTAATAAACAATTCTGTCAATATCTTTATTTACTAAACAGTTCTGTCAATATCTTTAATTAATAACCAATTCTGTCAATATCTTTATTTAATAATCAATTCTGTAATAACCAATTCTGTCAATATCTTTATTTTTTTTATTGGATGTTTTATTTACATTTCCTATGTTGGCCCCTTACTCCATCCCCCACCCACCCCGGAACCCCCAATCCCCTCACCCCTCCTCCTTCTTCTCTGTGGATGTAACCTCTGTCTACTCCCCCCCACTCCCACCTCCCCACCCTCAAAAGTCCCACCCGCTGGGGCATCCAGCCTTCATGAGGTCAAGGTTCTCTTCTTCCACCTATGCCCAGCAGGGCCCTCCACTCTTACATATTCAGTTGAAGCCCTGGATCCCCCCCCTAAGTGCTCCCAGGCTGGTGGTTTAGACCCTGGGAGCTGTGGTTGGTTGGTATTATTGTTCTCCTCATGGTGCCTCAAATCCTTTCAGCTCCTTCAGCCTTCACTCTAACTCCTCTATTGAGAAACCCATGATCAGTTCAATGGCTAGTTGTGAGCATCTGCCTCTGAATATGTCAGACTCTTGAAGACCTCTGAGGAGACATCCATATCAGGCTCTTATCAGCATGCACTTCCTGACTTCCAAATTCTGGCAGGCAATATATTTATCTAATAAGCAATTCTGTCAATATCTTTATTTAATAAACAATTCTGTCAATATCTTTATTTAATACCCAGTTCTCTCAATATATTTATTTAATAACCAATTCTGTCAAAACCTTTATTTAATAATCAATTATGTAATAATTCTGTCAATATCTTTATTTTAAAAACATTTCTGTCAATATCTTTATTTATTAACCACTTATGTAATAACCAATTCTGTCAATATCTTTATTTAAAAACCAGTTGAGTCAATATCTTTATTTAAAAACCAATTCTGTCAATATTTTATTTAAAAACCAATGCTGCCAATATCGTTATTTAATGATCAATTCTATAATAACCAATTCTGTCAATATCTTTATTTAAAAACCAGTTCTGTCAATATCTTTATTTAATAACCAATTCTGTCTCTCAATATCTTTATTTAATAAAAAATTATGTCAATATATTTATATAATAACCTGTTTTGTCAATATAATTATTTAATAACCAATTCTGTCAATATCTTTAATAATCAATTCCGTAATAACCAATTCTGTCAATATCTTTATTTATAAACCAATTCTGTCAATATCTTTATTTAAAAACCAATTCTGTCAATCTCTTTATTTAATAACCAATTCTGTAATAATCTTTATTTAAAAACCAATTCTGTCAATATCTTTATGTAAAAACCAATTCTGTCTTCATCTTTACTTAAAATCAATTCTCTCAATCATGTTTATTTAAAAACCACTTCTGTCAATATCTTTATTTAATAACCAATTTTATCAATATTATTTAATAACCAATTCTGTCTGGCAATATATTTATTTAAAAAGCAATTCTGTCAATATCTTTATTTAATAATCAATTCTGTAATAAACAATTCTGTCAATATCTTTATTTACTAACCAGTTCTGCAATATATTTATTTAATAAACAATTCTGTCAATATTTTTATTTAATAATCAATACTTAATAACCAATTCTGTTAATATCTTTCTTTAATACACAATTCTGTCTGGCAATACCTTTATTTAGTAACCAATTCTGGCAATATCTTTATTTAATAAACAATTCTGTCAATATGTTTATTTAATAAACAGTTCTGTCAATATCTTTATTTAATAACTAATTCTGTCAATATCTTTATTTAATAATCAATTATGAAATAACCAATGCTGTCAATATCTTTATTTATAAACCAATTCTGTCAATATCTTTATTTAATAACCAATTCTGTCAGTATCTTTATTTAATAAACAGTTCTATCAATATCTTTATTTAAAAACCATTTCTATCAATATTTTATTTAATAAACAATTGTGTCAATATCTTTATTATAAAAACAGTTCTGTCAATATTTCAATTAATAAACAATTCTGTCAATATCTTTATTTAATAAAAAATTATGTAATAACCAACTCTCTCAATCTCTTTATTTAAAAATCAATTCTGTCAATATCTTTATTTAATAACCAATTCTTTCCATATATTTATTTAATAACCAATTATGTAATAACCAATTGTGTCAATATCTTTATTTAAAAACCAATACTGTCAATATCTTTATTTAAAGTCCAATTCTCTCAATATCTTTATTTAAAATCCAATTCTCTCAATATCTTTATAACAAACCAGTTCTGTCAATATCTTTATTTAATAATCAATTCTGTCAATATCTTTATTTAAAAACCAATTCTGTCAACATTTTTATTTAAAAACCAATTCTGTCAATATCTTTATTTAATAACCAGTTCTGTCAACATCTTTATTTAATAACCAATTCTGTCAATATCTTTATTTAAAAACCAATTCTGACAATATCTTTATTTTATGATAAGTTCTGTAATAAACAATTCTGTCAATATCTTTATTTAACAACCAATTCTGTCAATAACTTATTCAATAACCAATTCTGGCAATATCTTTATTTAAAAACCAATTCTGTCAACATCTTTATTTAAACACAAATTCTGTCAATATATTTATTTAGAAACCAACTGTGTCAATATCGTATTTAGTAATCAATTTTGTAATAACCAATTCTCTCAATATCTTTATTTAATAA
>NW_021626536.1:0-4892 GCF_004785775.1 Grammomys surdaster
AGATGACAGACACCTAGACAAAAAGCACAATGAGCATTTCTCACTTGGACCACCAAGATACCCGCAGTACAACCTTTGCCCTCACCAACTCCTCTTATACTGATTCACACCAAGAACCTTAGAGTGTGCCCATTAGAAATTCTCAAGGTGTCTTCAAACTTTCTCTCCAATGCTCACTACCACAGGATGATAACTGGATGGCTAGCCACATATCTGTCTGTCTGTCTATCTATCTATCTATCTATCTATCTATCTATCATCTATCTACCTATTAATCTACCTATTAATCTATCTATCTATCTATCTATCTATCTATCTATCTATCTATCCATCCATCCATGTATGTATGTATGTATGTATGTATGTATGTATGTATGTATGTATCTATCTATCTATCTATCTATCTATCTATCTATCTATCTACCTAATTTCTTAAGTAAATACATATCTACCTACTTACCTAGCTAACTACATGTGCATTTGTGGACACATCTCCTACTCTCTGCTTGTGGCTGGCAAATATATCCACTTCCTGGTACATTGTCTAGGGTAGAAGGGCCTCTCTGTTTACAAGATGATGTATGCCATGGTCCTGTGAGAAATGCATTTCTCTGTCCACCAGCAAGCCTTCCTTTCATGAGCACTGAGCATCTCCAGAAGTCCACCCCTTCACTGCCCTTAAGTCATATCATTATTTAATAACCAATTCTGTCAATATCTTTATTTAATAATCAATTATGTAATAACCTATTCTGTCAATATCTTTATTTAAAAACCAATTCTGTCAGTATCTTTATTTAATAACCAGTTGTGTCAATATCTTTATTTAAAAACAGTTTCTGTCAATATCTTTATTTAATAACCAATGCTGTCTATATCTTTTTTTAATAAACATTTCTGTCAATATCATTATTTGATAACCAACTTTGTCAATCTCTTTATTTAATAATCAATTCTGTAAAAAGCAGTTCTGTCAATGTCTTTATTTTAAAACCAATTCTGTAAATATCTTTATTTAATAATCAATTCTGTAATAACCAATTCTGTCAATATCTTTATTTAATAACAAATTCTGTCAATATCTTTATTTAGAAACCAATTCTGTCTATATCTTTATTTAATAACCAATTCTGTCAATAACTTTATTTAAAAAGCAATTCTGTCAAAATCTTTATTTAATAAAACATTCTGTCAATAATTTTATTTAAAACCCATTCTGTCAACATCTTTATTTAATAACCAATTCTGTCAATATCTTTATTTAAAAACCAATTCTGTCAACATCTTTATTTAAAAAAACAGTTCTGTCAATATCTTTATATAATAAACAATTGTCTCTCAATATGTTTATTTAATAAACAATTCTCTCAATGTATTTATTTAATAACCAGTACTGTCAATATCTTTATTTAATAACCAATTCTGTCAATATCTTTATATAATAACCAGTTTGGTCAATATCTTTATTTAACAACCAGTTCTGTCACTATCTTTATTTAAAAACCAATTCTGTGAATATCTTTATTTAAAAACCAATTCTGTGAATATCTTTATTTAATGATCAATTATGTAACAACCAATTCTGTCAATATCTTTATTTAATAAACAGTTCTGTCACTACCTTTGTTGAATAACCAATTCTGTCTGGCAATATATTTATTTAATAACCAATACTCTCAATATCTTTATTTAGTAATCAATTATGTAATAACCATTCTGTCAATATCTTTATTTAAAAACCAATTCTGTCAATATTTTTATTTAATAAACAATTCTGTCAGTATCTTTATTTAGTAAACAGTTCTGTCAATATCTTTATTTAATAAGCAATTCTCTCAATATCTTTCGTTAATAACGAATTCTGTCAATGTATTTATTTAAAAACCAGTTCTGTCAATATCTTTATTTAATAACCAATTCTGTCAATATCCTTAATAAGCCATTCTGTCAATATCTTTAATCAATAACCAATTCTGTCAGTATCATTTTTAATAACCAGTTCGGTCAATATCTTTATTTAAAAACCATTTCTGTCAGTATCTTTATTTAATAACCAATTCTGTCAATATATTTATTTATTAAACAGTTCTCTCAATATCTTTATTTAAAAACAATTCTGTCAATATTTTATTTAAAAACCAATTCTCTCAATATCTGTATTTAAAAACCAATTCTGCAAATATCTTTATTAATAATCAATTCTGTAATAAACAATTCTGTCAATATCTTTATTTACTAAACAGTTCTGTCAATATCTTTAATTAATAACCAATTCTGTCAATATCTTTATTTAATAATCAATTCTGTAATAACCAATTCTGTCAATATCTTTATTTTTTTTATTGGATGTTTTATTTACATTTCCTATGTTGGCCCCTTACTCCATCCCCCACCCACCCCGGAACCCCCAATCCCCTCACCCCTCCTCCTTCTTCTCTGTGGATGTAACCTCTGTCTACTCCCCCCCACTCCCACCTCCCCACCCTCAAAATTCCCACCCGCTGGGGCATCCAGCCTTCATGAGGTCAAGGTTCTCTTCTTCCACCTATGCCCAGCAGGGCCCTCCACTCTTACATATTCAGTTGAAGCCCTGGATCCCCCCCCTAAGTGCTCCCAGGCTGGTGGTTTAGACCCTGGGAGCTGTGGTTGGTTGGTATTATTGTTCTCCTCATGGTGCCTCAAATCCTTTCAGCTCCTTCAGTCTTCACTCTAACTCCTCTATTGAGAAACCCATGATCAGTTCAATGGCTAGTTGTGAGCATCTGCCTCTGAATATGTCAGACTCTTGAAGACCTCTGAGGAGACATCCATATCAGGCTCTTATCAGCATGCACTTCCTGACTTCCAAATTCTGGCAGGCAATATATTTATCTAATAAGCAATTCTGTCAATATCTTTATTTAATAAACAATTCTGTCAATATCTTTATTTAATACCCAGTTCTCTCAATATATTTATTTAATAACCAATTCTGTCAAAACCTTTATTTAATAATCAATTATGTAATAATTCTGTCAATATCTTTATTTTAAAAACATTTCTGTCAATATCTTTATTTATTAACCACTTATGTAATAACCAATTCTGTCAATATCTTTATTTAAAAACCAATTCTGTCAATATTTTATTTAAAAACCAATGCTGCCAATATCGTTATTTAATGATCAATTCTATAATAACCAATTCTGTCAATATCTTTATTTAAAAACCAGTTCTGTCAATATCTTTATTTAATAACCAATTCTGTCTCTCAATATCTTTATTTAATAAAAAATTATGTCAATATATTTATATAATAACCTGTTTTGTCAATATAATTATTTAATAACCAATTCTGTCAATATCTTTAATAATCAATTCCGTAATAACCAATTCTGTCAATATCTTTATTTATAAACCAATTCTGTCAATATCTTTATTTAAAAACCAATTCTGTCAATCTCTTTATTTAATAACCAATTCTGTAATAATCTTTATTTAAAAACCAATTCTGTCAATATCTTTATGTAAAAACCAATTCTGTCTTCATCTTTACTTAAAATCAATTCTCTCAATCATGTTTATTTAAAAACCACTTCTGTCAATATCTTTATTTAATAACGAATTTTATCAATATTATTTAATAACCAATTCTGTCTGGCAATATATTTATTTAAAAAGCAATTCTGTCAATATCTTTATTTAATAATCAATTCTGTAATAAACAATTCTGTCAATATCTTTATTTACTAACCAGTTCTGCAATATATTTATTTAATAAACAATTCTGTCAATATTTTTATTTAATAATCAATACTTAATAACCAATTCTGTTAATATCTTTCTTTAATACACAATTCTGTCTGGCAATACCTTTATTTAGTAACCAATTCTGGCAATATCTTTATTTAATAAACAATTCTGTCAATATGTATATTTAATAACCAGTTCTGTCAATATCTTTATCTAATAACTAATTCTGTCAATATCTTTATTTAATAATCAATTATGAAATAACCAATGCTGTCAATATCTTTATTTATAAACCAATTCTGTCAATATCTTTATTTAATAACCAATTCTGTCAGTATCTTTATTTAATAAACAGTTCTGTCAATATCTTTATTTAAAAACCATTTCTATCAATATTTTATTTAATAAACAATTGTGTCAATATCTTTATTATAAAAACAGTTCTGTCAATATTTCAATTAATAAACAATTCTGTCAATATCTTTATTTAATAAAAAATTATGTAATAACCAACTCTCTCAATCTCTTTATTTAAAAATCAATTCTGTCAATATCTTTATTTTATAACCAATTCTTTCCATATATTTATTTAATAATCAATTATGTAATAACCAATTGTGTCAATATCTTTATTTAAAAACCAATACTGTCAATATCTTTATTTAAAATCCAATTCTCTCAATATCTTTATTTAAAATCCAATTCTCTCAATATCTTTATAACAAACCAGTTCTGTCAATATCTTTATTTAATAATCAATTCTGTCAATATCTTTATTTAAAAACCAATTCTGTCAACATTTTTATTTAAAAACCAATTCTGTCAATATCTTTATTTAATAACCAGTTCTGTCAACATCTTTATTTAATAACCAATTCTGTCAATATCTTTATTTAAAAACCAATTCTGACAATATCTTTATTTTATGATAAGTTCTGTAATAAACAATTCTGTCAATATCTTTATTTAACAACCAATTCTGTCAATAACTTATTCAATAACCAATTCTGGCAATATCTTTATTTAAAAACCAATTCTGTCAACATCTTTATTTAAACACAAATTCTGTCAATATATTTATTTAAAAACCAACTGTGTCAATATCGTATTTAGTAATCAATTTTGTAATAACCAATTCTCTCAATATCTTTATTTAATAA
>NW_021626537.1:0-934 GCF_004785775.1 Grammomys surdaster
AAACCAATTCTGTCAATATCTTTATCTAAAAACCAATTCTGTCAATACCTTTCTTAATAACCAATTCTGTAAATATCTTTATTTAATAAACAGTTCTGTCAATATATTTATTTAAAAAACCATTTCTGTCAATATTTAATTTAATAACCAATTCTGTCAATATCTTTATTTTATAATCAGTTCTGTAATAACCAATTCTGTCAATATCTTTATTTAATAAACAGTTCTGTCAATAAGTTTATTTAAAAACCAATTCTGTCAAAATCTTTATTTAAAAACCAATTTTTCAATGTCCTTATTTAATACACAATTCTGTCAGTATCTTTAATAATCGATTCTGTCAATATCTTTGTTTAAAAACCAATTCTGTCAATATCTTTATTTCATAAACAATTCTGTGAATATATTTATTTAAAAACCAATTCTGTCAACATTTTTATTTAAAACCAGTTCTGTCAATATCTTTATTTAATAAACATTTCTGTCAATATCTTTATTTAATAATCAATTATGTAATAACCAATTCTGTCCATATCTTTATTTAAAAACCAATTCTGACAATATCTTTAGTCAATAACCAATTCTGTGAATATCTTTATATAATAATAAGATCTGTAATAACCAATTCTGTCAATATCTTTATTTAACAACCAATTCTGTCAATAACATTATTTAATAAAAAATTCTGTCAATATCTTTATTTAAAAACCAATTCTGTCAATATCGTTATTTAATAATCAATTTTGTAATAACCAATTCTGTCAATATCTTTATTTAATAAACAGTTCTGTTAATATCTTTACTTAATAATCAATTCTGTAATAACCAATTCTGTTAATATTTTTAATAAACAATTCTGTAAATATCTTTAATAAACAGTTCTGTGAATATCTTTATTTAAAAACCAATTCTGTCGAGGGTTCGGGTCGGGGGG
>NW_021626537.1:1034-3326 GCF_004785775.1 Grammomys surdaster
GGATGGGCGGGAGAGGCCAGCGCCAGACGCGGAGGAAAGGAGCTGCGACTACCCGCCCAGAGGCTGCCGAGTCAGCGACGCCTGAGCTAGTCGAGCCGCCGTCGCCGCGCCCCCATGGCGGCCGCCAAGGACAGTCACGAGGACCATGATACTTCCACAGAGAATGCAGATGAGTCCAACCACGACCCCCCGTTTGAGCCAATAATTTCTCTTCCTGAGCAAGAAATTAAAACGCTGGAGGAAGATGAAGAGGAACTTTTTAAGATGCGCGCAAAGCTGTTCCGGTTTGCTTCAGAGAATGACCTCCCAGAATGGAAGGAGCGAGGCACTGGAGATGTCAAGCTTCTGAAGCATAAGGAGAAAGGGACCATCCGCCTTCTCATGAGGAGGGACAAAACCTTGAAGATATGCGCTAACCACTATATCACACCGATGATGGAGCTGAAGCCGAATGCTGGCAGTGACCGCGCCTGGGTCTGGAATACCCACGCCGACTTTGCTGACGAGTGCCCCAAGCCTGAGCTGCTCGCCATCCTTCCTAAATGCTGAGAATGCACAAAAGTTCAAAACAAAGTTTGAAGAATGCAGGAAAGAAATTGAAGAGAGAGAAAAGAAAGGACCAGGCAAAAATGATAATGCCGAGAAGGTGGCTGAGAAGCTGGAAGCCGTTTCTGTGAAGGAGGCCAGAGACGAGGCTGAAGAGAAGTCTGAAGAGAAGCAATGAGTCATTCTTTTCCTTTCCTTTTCTTTTTAAAAATTTGCCCTACCCTGTAAGGTTTGTTTTTATTCTGTTTTGTTTTTACAAGGGACTTTATAAAGAACTGAATTCCAACATTCAGGTTGTTTGTTTTTTTTTTTTTTTTAACTTTTTTTCCTCCAAGTTTTGACACCATTGAACATGACTTCAGAAATCCATTCCCCAGTCATGAAAATGTACTGTGCTAACTTTCTTTTCCATAGTGGAAACACTTATTTATAGTCATCAAAAATAGTGAATAAAAAATGCCTTTGAAAACCTGGAAAAAAAAAACAAAACCAATTCTGTCAACATTTTTATTTAAAAACCAGTTCTGTCAATATCTTTCTTTAACAACCAATTTGGTCAATAAGTTTATTTAATGACCAATTCTGTCAATATCTTCATTTAAAAACCAATTCTGTCAATATCTTTATTTAATAAACAATTCTGTCAATATCTTTATTTAAAAACCAATTCTGTCAATATTTTATTTAATAAACAATTCTGTCAATATATTTATTTAATAACCAGTTCTGTCAATATCTTTATTTAAAAACCAATTCTGTCAACATCTTTATTTAAACACCAATTCTGTCAATATCTTTAATTAATAAACAATTCTGTCAGTATCTTTTAAAAACGAATCTGTCGATATCTTTGGTTAAAAACCAATTCTGTCAATATCTTTATTTAAAAACCAATTCTGTCAATATCTTTATATAATAAACAATTCTGTGAATATCTTTATTTAAAAACCAATTCTGTCAACATTTTTATTTATAAGCCAGTTCTGTCAATATCTTTCTTTAACAACCAATTCTGTCAATAAGTTTATTTAATAACCAATCCTGTGAATATCTTTATTTAAACACCATTTCTGTCAATATCATTATTTAATAACCAATTCTGTCATAATCTTTATTTAAAAACCAATTGTGTCAACATCTTTGTTTAAAATCAATTCTCTCAATCACCTTTATTTAAAAACCACTTTTGTAAATATCTTTATTGAATAAACAATTCTATCAATATCTTTATTTAATAAACAATTCTGTCTGGCAAAATATTTATTTAAAAACCAATTCTGTCAATATCTTTAGTGAATAATCAATTCTGTAATAAACAGTTCTGTCAATATCTTTATTTACTAAAAAGTTCTGTCAATATATTTATTTAATAACCAATTCTGTCAATATTTTTATTTAATAATTATGTAAAAAGCAATTCTGTCAATATCTTTATTTAATAATCACTTCTGTAATAATCAATTCTTTCAATCTCTTTATTTAAAAACCAATTATGTCAATATCTTTATTTAATAACCATTTCTGTCCATATCTTTATTTAATAATCAATTATGTAACAACCAATTATGTCAATATCTTTATTTAAAACCAATTCTGTCAATATCATTATTTAATAACCAATTCTGTCAATATCTTTATTTAATAATCAATTATGTAATAACCTATTCTGTCAATATCTTTATTTAAAAACCAATTCTGTCAGTATCTTTATTTAATAACTAGTTCTGTCAATATCTTTATATAAAA
>NW_021626538.1:0-1367 GCF_004785775.1 Grammomys surdaster
ATTTAATAACCAATTCTGTCAATATCTTTATTTAACATCCAATTCAGTCAATAACTTTATTTAATAACCAATTCTGTCAATATCTTTATTTTATAATCAGTTCTGTCAATATCTTTATTTAAAACCAATACTGTCAGTATCTTTTTTAAAAACCAATTCTTTCAATGTCCTTATTTATTACACAATTCTGTTAGTATCTTTAAAAATCGATTCTGTCAATATCTTTGTTTAAAAACCAATTCTGTCAATATCTTTATTTTAAACAATTCTGTGAATATCTTTAGTTAAAAACCAATTATGTCAACATTTTTATTTAAAAACCAGTTCTGTCAATATCTTCCTTTAACAACCAATTCTGTCAATAAGTTTATTTAATAAACAATTCTGTCAGTATCTTTATTTAAACACCATTTCTGTCAATATCTTTATTTAAAAACCAATTCTGTCAATATCATTATTTAATAAACATTTCTGTCAATACCTTTATTTAAAAACCAATTCTGTCAACATTTTTATTTAAAAACCATTTCTGTCAATATCTTTATTTAATAAACAATTCTGTCATTATCTTTATTTAATAATCAATTATGTAATAACCAATTCTGTCAATATCTTTATTTAAAAACCAATTCTGACAATATCTTTAGTCAATAACCAATTCTGTCAATATCTTTATTTAACAACCAATTCTGTCAATAACTTTATTTAATAAAATATTCTGTCAATATCTTTATTTAAAAACCAATTCTGTCAATATCGTTATATAATAATCAATTTTGTAATAACCAATTCTGTCAATATCTTTATTTAATAAACAGTTCTGTCAATACCTTTATTTAATAATCAATTCTGTAATAACTAATTCTGTTATTATCTTTAATAACCAATTCTGTCAATATCTATATTTAATAACCAATTCGGTCAATATCTTTATGTAAAAACCAATTCTGTCAATCTCCTTATTTAAAAACCAATTCTGTCAATATCTTTATTTAATAACCAGTTCTGTCAATATCTTTATTTAATAACCAATTCTGTCAATATCTTTATTTAAAAACCAATTCTGTTAATATCTTTATTTAATAACCAATTTAGCCAATATCTTCATTTAAAAAGTAATTCTATTTCTTTATTTAATAACCAATTCTGTCAATATCTTTAATAATCAATTCTTTCAATATCTTTCTTTAGTAATCTCTTCTGTCAGTGTCTTTATTTAATAATCAATTCTGTCAATATCTTTATTTAAAACCAATTTTGTCAATATATCATATAAAAACAGTTTTGTCAATATCATTATTTAAAAACCAGTTCTGTCATTATCTTTATTTAATAATCAATTCTGTCAATATCTATATTTAAAAACC
>NW_021626539.1:0-933 GCF_004785775.1 Grammomys surdaster
AAACCAATTCTGTCAATATCTTTATCTAAAAACCAATTCTGTCAATACCTTTCTTAATAACCAATTCTGTAAATATCTTTATTTAATAAACAGTTCTGTCAATATATTTATTTAAAAACCATTTCTGTCAATATTTAATTTAATAACCAATTCTGTCAATATCTTTATTTTATAATCAGTTCTGTAATAACCAATTCTGTCAATATCTTTATTTAATAAACAGTTCTGTCAATAAGTTTATTTAAAAACCAATTCTGTCAAAATCTTTATTTAAAAACCAATTTTTCAATGTCCTTATTTAATACACAATTCTGTCAGTATCTTTAATAATCGATTCTGTCAATATCTTTGTTTAAAAACCAATTCTGTCAATATCTTTATTTCATAAACAATTCTGTGAATATATTTATTTAAAAACCAATTCTGTCAACATTTTTATTTAAAACCAGTTCTGTCAATATCTTTATTTAATAAACATTTCTGTTAATATCTTTATTTAATAATCAATTATGTAATAACCAATTCTGTCCATATCTTTATTTAAAAACCAATTCTGACAATATCTTTAGTCAATAACCAATTCTGTGAATATCTTTATATAATAATAAGATCTGTAATAACCAATTCTGTCAATATCTTTATTTAACAACCAATTCTGTCAATAACATTATTTAATAAAAAATTCTGTCAATATCTTTATTTAAAAACCAATTCTGTCAATATCGTTATTTAATAATCAATTTTGTAATAACCAATTCTGTCAATATCTTTATTTAATAAACAGTTCTGTTAATATCTTTACTTAATAATCAATTCTGTAATAACCAATTCTGTTAATATTTTTAATAAACAATTCTGTAAATATCTTTAATAAACAGTTCTGTGAATATCTTTATTTAAAAACCAATTCTGTCGAGGGTTCGGGTCGGGGGG
>NW_021626539.1:1033-3328 GCF_004785775.1 Grammomys surdaster
GGATGGGCGGGAGAGGCCAGCGCCAGACGCGGAGGAAAGGAGCTGCGACTACCCGCCCAGAGGCTGCCGAGTCAGCGACGCCTGAGCTAGTCGAGCCGCCGTCGCCGCGCCCCCATGGCGGCCGCCAAGGACAGTCACGAGGACCATGATACTTCCACAGAGAATGCAGATGAGTCCAACCACGACCCCCCGTTTGAGCCAATAATTTCTCTTCCTGAGCAAGAAATTAAAACGCTGGAGGAAGATGAAGAGGAACTTTTTAAGATGCGCGCAAAGCTGTTCCGGTTTGCTTCAGAGAATGACCTCCCAGAATGGAAGGAGCGAGGCACTGGAGATGTCAAGCTTCTGAAGCATAAGGAGAAAGGGACCATCCGCCTTCTCATGAGGAGGGACAAAACCTTGAAGATATGCGCTAACCACTATATCACACCGATGATGGAGCTGAAGCCGAATGCTGGCAGTGACCGCGCCTGGGTCTGGAATACCCACGCCGACTTTGCTGACGAGTGCCCCAAGCCTGAGCTGCTCGCCATCCTTCCTAAATGCTGAGAATGCACAAAAGTTCAAAACAAAGTTTGAAGAATGCAGGAAAGAAATTGAAGAGAGAGAAAAGAAAGGACCAGGCAAAAATGATAATGCCGAGAAGGTGGCTGAGAAGCTGGAAGCCGTTTCTGTGAAGGAGGCCAGAGACGAGGCTGAAGAGAAGTCTGAAGAGAAGCAATGAGTCATTCTTTTCCTTTCCTTTTCTTTTTAAAAATTTGCCCTACCCTGTAAGGTTTGTTTTTATTCTGTTTTGTTTTTACAAGGGACTTTATAAAGAACTGAATTCCAACATTCAGGTTGTTTGTTTTTTTTTTTTTTTTAACTTTTTTTCCTCCAAGTTTTGACACCATTGAACATGACTTCAGAAATCCATTCCCCAGTCATGAAAATGTACTGTGCTAACTTTCTTTTCCATAGTGGAAACACTTATTTATAGTCATCAAAAATAGTGAATAAAAAATGCCTTTGAAAACCTGGAAAAAAAAACAAAACCAATTCTGTCAACATTTTTATTTAAAAACCAGTTCTGTCAATATCTTTCTTTAACAACCAATTTGGTCAATAAGTTTATTTAATGACCAATTCTGTCAATATCTTCATTTAAAAACCAATTCTGTCAATATCTTTATTTAATAAACAATTCTGTCAATATCTTTATTTAAAAACCAATTCTGTCAATATTTTATTTAATAAACAATTCTGTCAATATATTTATTTAATAACCAGTTCTGTCAATATCTTTATTTAAAAACCAATTCTGTCAACATCTTTATTTAAACACCAATTCTGTCAATATCTTTAATTAATAAACAATTCTGTCAGTATCTTTTAAAAACGAATCTGTCGATATCTTTGGTTAAAAACCAATTCTGTCAATATCTTTATTTAAAAACCAATTCTGTCAATATCTTTATATAATAAACAATTCTGTGAATATCTTTATTTAAAAACCAATTCTGTCAACATTTTTATTTATAAGCCAGTTCTGTCAATATCTTTCTTTAACAACCAATTCTGTCAATAAGTTTATTTAATAACCAATTCTGTGAATATCTTTATTTAAACACCATTTCTGTCAATATCTTTATTTAATAACCAATTCTGTCATAATCTTTATTTAAAAACCAATTGTGTCAACATCTTTGTTTAAAATCAATTCTCTCAATCACCTTTATTTAAAAACCACTTTTGTAAATATCTTTATTGAATAAACAATTCTATCAATATCTTTATTTAATAAACAATTCTGTCTGGCAATATATTTATTTAAAAACCAATTCTGTCAATATCTTTAGTGAATAATCAATTCTGTAATAAACAGTTCTGTCAATATCTTTATTTACTAAAAAGTTCTGTCAATATATTTATTTAATAACCAATTCTGTCAATATTTTTATTTAATAATCAATTATGTAAAAAGCAATTCTGTCAATATCTTTATTTAATAATCACTTCTGTAATAATCAATTCTTTCAATCTCTTTATTTAAAAACCAATTATGTCAATATCTTTATTTAATAACCATTTCTGTCCATATCTTTATTTAATAATCAATTATGTAATAACCAATTATGTCAATATCTTTATTAAAAACCAATTCTGTCAATATCATTATTTAATAACCAATTCTGTCAATATCTTTATTTAATAATCAATTATGTAATAACCTATTCTGTCAATATCTTTATTTAAAAACCAATTCTGTCAGTATCTTTATTTAATAACTAGTTCTGTCAATATCTTTATATAAAA
>NW_021626540.1:0-1368 GCF_004785775.1 Grammomys surdaster
ATTTAATAACCAATTCTGTCAATATCTTTATTTAACATCCAATTCAGTCAATAACTTTATTTAATAACCAATTCTGTCAATATCTTTATTTTATAATCAGTTCTGTCAATATCTTTATTTAAAAACCAATACTGTCAGTATCTTTTTTAAAAACCAATTCTTTCAATGTCCTTATTTATTACACAATTCTGTCAGTATCTTTAAAAATCGATTCTGTCAATATCTTTGTTTAAAAACCAATTCTGTCAATATCTTTATTTTAAACAATTCTATGAATATCTTTAGTTAAAAACCAATTATGTCAACATTTTTATTTAAAAACCAGTTCTGTCAATATCTTCCTTTAACAACCAATTCTGTCAATAAGTTTATTTAATAAACAATTCTGTCAGTATCTTTATTTAAACACCATTTCTGTCAATATCTTTATTTAAAAACCAATTCTGTCAATATCATTATTTAATAAACATTTCTGTCAATACCTTTATTTAAAAACCAATTCTGTCAACATTTTTATTTAAAAACCATTTCTGTCAATATCTTTATTTAATAAACAATTCTGTCATTATCTTTATTTAATAATCAATTATGTAATAACCAATTCTGTCAATATCTTTATTTAAAAACCAATTCTGACAATATCTTTAGTCAATAACCAATTCTGTCAATATCTTTATTTAACAACCAATTCTGTCAATAACTTTATTTAATAAAATATTCTGTCAATATCTTTATTTAAAAACCAATTCTGTCAATATCGTTATATAATAATCAATTTTGTAATAACCAATTCTGTCAATATCTTTATTTAATAAACAGTTCTGTCAATACCTTTATTTAATAATCAATTCTGTAATAACTAATTCTGTTATTATCTTTAATAACCAATTCTGTCAATATCTATATTTAATAACCAATTCGGTCAATATCTTTATGTAAAAACCAATTCTGTCAATCTCCTTATTTAAAAACCAATTCTGTCAATATCTTTATTTAATAACCAGTTCTGTCAATATCTTTATTTAATAACCAATTCTGTCAATATCTTTATTTAAAAACCAATTCTGTTAATATCTTTATTTAATAACCAATTTAGCCAATATCTTCATTTAAAAAGTAATTCTATTTCTTTATTTAATAACCAATTCTGTCAATATCTTTAATAATCAATTCTTTCAATATCTTTCTTTAGTAATCTCTTCTGTCAGTGTCTTTATTTAATAATCAATTCTGTCAATATCTTTATTTAAAACCAATTTTGTCAATATATCATATAAAAACAGTTTTGTCAATATCATTATTTAAAAACCAGTTCTGTCATTATCTTTATTTAATAATCAATTCTGTCAATATCTATATTTAAAAACC
>NW_021626541.1:0-2596 GCF_004785775.1 Grammomys surdaster
ATATCTTTATTTAAAAACCAATTCTGTCAATATCTTTATTTAATAACAAATTCTGTCAAAATCTTTAATAAGCAATTCTGACAATATCTTTATTTAAATCCAATTCTGTCAATGTCTTTATTTAAAAATCAATTCTGTCAACATGTTTATTTAATAACCAATTCTGTCAATAAATTTAATTAACAACTGATTCTGTGAATATATTTATTTAAAAATCAAATCTGTCAATATCTTTATTTAATAACCAGTTCTGTCAATATCTTTATTTAAAAACCAATTCTGTCAATATCTTTATTTAATAATCAATTCTGTCAATATCTATTTTTAAAAACCAATTCTGTCAATATGTTTATTTAATAACCAAATCTGTCAATATCTTTATTTAATAACCAATTCTGTCAATATCTTTATAAAAATCAATTCTGTGAATATATCATTAAAAACCAGTTTTGTCAATGTCATTATTTAAAAACCAGTTCTGTCAATATCTTTATTTAATAATCAATTCTGTCAATAATATCTTTATTTAATAATCAATTCTGTAATAACCAATCTTATCAATATCTTTATTTAAAAACCAATTCTGTCAATATCTTTATTTAATAAACAATGCTGTCAATATCTTTATTTAAAAACCAATTCTGTCAGTATATTCATTTAAAAACAAATTCTGTCAATATTTTTTGTAAAAAACAATTCTGTCAATATCTTTCTTTAATAGTCAATTCTGTCAGTATCTTTATTCAATAACCAATTCTGAAAATATCATTATTTAATAACCAATTCTGTCAATATGTTTATTTAAAAACCAATTTTGTCAATATCTTTATTGAAAAAAACAATTCTGTAAATATCTTTATTTAAAAACAAATTCTGTCAATATATTTATTGGAAAATAAATTCTGTCAATAATTTTTTTTAAAAACCAATAGTGTCAACATAATTTTTTAAAGAACAATTCTGTCAATATCTTTATTTAATATCCAATTTTGTCAATATCTTCATTTAAAAATCAATTCTGTCAATATCTTTATTTAAAAACCAATTCTTTCAATATATTATTTAAAAACCAGTTCTGTCAATATCATTATTTTAAAACCAGTTCTGTCAATATCTTTATTTAAAAACCAATTCTGTCCATATCTTTTTTTTAAAATCAAATTCTGCCAGTATCTTAATTTAAAAACAAATTCTATCAATATATTTATTTAAAAACCAATTCTGTCAATATGTTTCTTTGAAAACCAATTCTGTCAATATATTACTTAAAAACCAGTTCTGTCAATATCATTATTTAGAAACCAGTTCTGTCAATATCTTTATTTAAAGCCAATTCTGTCAATATCTTTTTATAAAAACCAATTCTGTCAGTATCATTATTTAATAACCAATTCTGTCAGTATCTTTATTTAATAACCAATTCTGTCAATATATTTATTTAGTAATCACTTCTGTCAATATCTTTATTTAATAACCAATTCTGTCAATATCTTCATTTAACAAACCAATTCTGTCAATATCTTTTTTTAAAAAACAATTCTGTCAATATCTTAGATTAATAATCAATTCTGTCAAGTTGTATATTTAAAAACCAGTTCTGTCAATATCTTTATTTAAAAACCAATTCTGTCAATACTTTTTAAAAACAATTCTGTCAATATCTTTATTTAATAACCAAATCTGTCAGTATCTTTATTGAATAACCAATTCTGTCAATATCTTTATTTAATAACCAATTCGGTATATATCTTTATTCAATAACCAATTCTGTCAATTTCTTTACCTAATAACCAATTCTGTCAATATCTTCATTTAAAAACCAATTCTATAAATATCTTTGTTTAAAAAACAATTCTGTCAATACATTTTTTCAAAAACAATTCTGTCAATATCTTTTTTAAATAACCAATTCTGTCAATATATTTAGTTAATAACCAATTCTGTCAATATCTTCATTTAAAAACCAATTCTGTCAATATTTTTATTTAAAATCCAAATTCTGTCAATATATTTATTTAAAAACAAATTCTGTCAATATTTTTTGTAAAAAACAATTCTGTCAATATCTTTCTTTAATAGCCAATTCTGTTAGTATCTTTATTCAATAACCAATTCTGTCAATATCTTTATTTAATAACCAATTCTGTCAATATGTTTATTTAAAAACCAATTCTGTCAATATCTTTATTGAAAAAAACAATTCTGTAAATATCTTTATTTAAAAACCAATTCTGTCAATATCTTTATTTGAAAAACAATTCTGTCAATACTTTTTTTTAAAAAACCAATAGTGTCAACATCATTTTCTAATAACAATTCTGTCAATATCTTTATTTAATAACCAATTCTGTCAGTATCTTTATTCAATAAACAATTCTCTCTATATCTTTATTTAATTACCAATTCTGTCAATATCTTGATATAGTAACCAATTCTGTCAATATCTTCATTTAAAAACCAATTCTATCAATATCTTTATTTAAAAATCAATTCTGCCAATACCTTTTTTTAAAAAACAATTCTGTCAATATCTTTATTTAATAACCAATTCTGTCAATATCTTCAGGAGGAGTAGAAAGCAGGAAATAATCAAACT
>NW_021626542.1:0-2393 GCF_004785775.1 Grammomys surdaster
ATATCTTTATTTAAAAACCAATTCTGTCAATATCTTTATTTAATAACAAATTCTGTCAAAATCTTTAATAAGCAATTCTGACAATATCTTTATTTAAATCCAATTCTGTCAATGTCTTTATTTAAAAATCAATTCTGTCAACATGTTTATTTAATAACCAATTCTGTCAATAAATTTAATTAACAACTGATTCTGTGAATATATTTATTTAAAAATCAAATCTGTCAATATCTTTATTTAATAACCAGTTCTGTCAATATCTTTATTTAAAAACCAATTCTGTCAATATCTTTATTTAATAATCAATTCTGTCAATATCTATTTTTAAAAACCAATTCTGTCAATATGTTTATTTAATAACCAAATCTGTCAATATCTTTATTTAATAACCAATTCTGTCAATATCTTTATAAAAATCAATTCTGTGAATATATCATTAAAAACCAGTTTTGTCAATGTCATTATTTAAAAACCAGTTCTGTCAATATCTTTATTTAATAATCAATTCTGTCAATAATATCTTTATTTAATAATCAATTCTGTAATAACCAATCTTGTCAATATCTTTATTTAAAAACCAATTCTGTCAATATCTTTATTTAATAAACAATGCTGTCAATATCTTTATTTAAAAACCAATTCTGTCACTATATTCATTTAAAAACAAATTCTGTCAATATTTTTTGTAAAAAACAATTCTGTCAATATCTTTCTTTAATAGTCAATTCTGTCAGTATCTTTATTCAATAACCAATTCTGAAAATATCATTATTTAATAACCAATTCTGTCAATATGTTTATTTAAAAACCAATTTTGTCAATATCTTTATTGAAAAAAACAATTCTGTAAATATCTTTATTTAAAAACAAATTCTGTCAATATATTTATTGGAAAATAAATTCTGTCAATAATTTTTTTTAAAAACCAATAGTGTCAACATAATTTTTTAAAGAACAATTCTGTCAATATCTTTATTTAATATCCAATTCTGTCAATATCTTCATTTAAAAATCAATTCTGTCAATATCTTTATTTAAAAACCAATTCTTTCAGTATATTATTTAAAAACCAGTTCTGTCAATATCATTATTTAGAAACCAGTTCTGTCAATATCTTTATTTAAAGCCAATTCTGTCAATATCTTTTTATAAAAACCAATTCTGTCAGTATCATTATTTAATAACCAATTCTGTCAGTATCTTTATTTAATAACCAATTCTGTCAATATATTTATTTAGTAATCACTTCTGTCAATATCTTTATTTAATAACCAATTCTGTCAATATCTTCATTTAACAAACCAATTCTGTCAATATCTTTTTTTAAAAAACAATTCTGTCAATATCTTAGATTAATAATCAATTCTGTCAAGTTGTATATTTAAAAACCAGTTCTGTCAATATCTTTATTTAAAAACCAATTCTGTCAATACTTTTTAAAAACAATTCTGTCAATATCTTTATTTAATAACCAAATCTGTCAGTATCTTTATTGAATAATCAATTCTGTCAATATCTTTATTTAATAACCAATTCGGTATATATCTTTATTCAATAACCAATTCTGTCAATTTCTTTACCTAATAACCAATTCTGTCAATATCTTCATTTAAAAACCAATTCTATAAATATCTTTGTTTAAAAAACAATTCTGTCAATACATTTTTTCAAAAACAATTCTGTCAATATCTTTTTTAAATAACCAATTCTGTCAATATATTTAGTTAATAACCAATTCTGTCAATATCTTCATTTAAAAACCAATTCTGTCAATATTTTTATTTAAAATCCAAATTCTGTCAATATATTTATTTAAAAACAAATTCTGTCAATATTTTTTGTAAAAAACAATTCTGTCAATATCTTTCTTTAATAGCCAATTCTGTTAGTATCTTTATTCAATAACCAATTCTGTCAATACCTTTATTTAATAACCAATTCTGTCAATATGTTTATTTAAAAACCAATTCTGTCAATATCTTTATTGAAAAAAACAATTCTGTAAATATCTTTATTTAAAAACCAATTCTGTCAATATCTTTATTTGAAAAACAATTCTGTCAATACTTTTTTTTAAAAAACCAATAGTGTCAACATCATTTTCTAATAACAATTCTGTCAATATCTTTATTTAATAACCAATTCTGTCAGTATCTTTATTCAATAAACAATTCTCTCTATATCTTTATTTAATTACCAATTCTGTCAATATCTTGATATAGTAACCAATTCTGTCAATATCTTCATTTAAAAACCAATTCTATCAATATCTTTATTTAAAAATCAATTCTGCCAATACCTTTTTTTAAAAAACAATTCTGTCAATATCTTTATTTAATAACCAACTCTGTCAATATCTTCAGGAGGAGTAGAAAGCAGGAAATAATCAAACT
>NW_021626543.1:0-1205 GCF_004785775.1 Grammomys surdaster
TGTCAGATTTATATTTAAAAACAAATTCTGTCAATATCTTTATTTAAAAACCAACTCTGTCCATATATTATTTAAAAACCAGTTCTGTCAATATATTATTTAAAAACCAACTCTGTCAATATCTTTATTTAAAAATCAATTCTGTCAATATCATTATTTAATAACCAATTCTTTCAGTATCTTTATTCAATAAACAATTCTGTCAATATGTTTATTTAATATCCAATTCTGTCAATTTCTTTACTTAATAACCAATTCTGTCAATATTTTCATTTAAAAACCAATTCTGTCAATATATTTATTTAAAGACAAATTCTGTCAATATTTTTTTAAAAAACAATTCAGTCAATATCTTTCTTTAATAACCAACTCTGTCAGTATTTTTATCCAATAACCAATTCTGTCAATATGTTTATTTAAAAACCAATTCTGTCAATATATTATTTAAAAACCAGTTATGTCAATATCATTACTTAAAAACCAGTTCTGTCAATATCTGTATTTAAAAACCAATAGTGTCAACATCATTTTTTAAATAAGAATTCTGTCAATATCTTTATTTAATAACCAATTCTGTCAGTATCATTATTCAATAAACAATTCTGTCAGTATCTTTATGTAATTACCAGTTCTGTCAATATCTTGATATAGTAACAAATTCTGTCAATTTCTTCATTTATAAACCAATTCTATCAATATCTTTATTTAAAAACCAATTCTGTCAATACATTTTTTAAAAAACAATTCTGTCAATATCCTTATTTAATAATCAATTCTGTTAATAACTTCATTTAAAAATTAATTATATCAATATATTTATTTAAAAACCAATTCTGTCAATACATTTTTTTAAAAACAATACTGTCAATATCTTTATGTAATAACCAATCCTGTCAATATCTTCATTTAATAAACTGTTCTGTCAATATATTATTTTAAACCAGTTCTGTCAATATCTTCATTTAAAAACTGATTCTGACAATATCTTTATTTAAAAACCAATTCTGTCAATATTTTATTTAAAACCAATTCTATCAATATCTTTCTTTAATAAACAACTTTTTCAGTATCTTTATTCAATAACCAATTCTGTCAATATCCTTATTTAGTAAATAATTCTGCCAATATCTTTATTTAATAACCAATTCTGTCAATATCTTTATTTAAAAACCAATTCTGTCAATATCTTTATTTAAAAACCAATT
>NW_021626544.1:0-1205 GCF_004785775.1 Grammomys surdaster
TGTCAGATTTATATTTAAAAACAAATTCTGTCAATATCTTTATTTAAAAACCAACTCTGTCCATATATTATTTAAAAACCAGTTCTGTCAATATATTATTTAAAAACCAACTCTGTCAATATCTTTATTTAAAAATCAATTCTGTCAATATCATTATTTAATAACCAATTCTTTCAGTATCTTTATTCAATAAACAATTCTGTCAATATGTTTATTTAATATCCAATTCTGTCAATTTCTTTACTTAATAACCAATTCTGTCAATATTTTCATTTAAAAACCAATTCTGTCAATATATTTATTTAAAGACAAATTCTGTCAATATTTTTTTAAAAAACAATTCAGTCAATATCTTTCTTTAATAACCAATTCTGTCAGTATTTTTATCCAATAACCAATTCTGTCAATATGTTTATTTAAAAACCAATTCTGTCAATATATTATTTAAAAACCAGTTATGTCAATATCATTACTTAAAAACCAGTTCTGTCAATATCTGTATTTAAAAACCAATAGTGTCAACATCATTTTTTAAATAAGAATTCTGTCAATATCTTTATTTAATAACCAATTCTGTCAGTATCATTATTCAATAAACAATTCTGTCAATATCTTTATGTAATTACCAGTTCTGTCAATATCTTGATATAGTAACAAATTCTGTCAATTTCTTCATTTATAAACCAATTCTATCAATATCTTTATTTAAAAACCAATTCTGTCAATACCTTTTTTAAAAAACAATTCTGTCAATATCCTTATTTAATAATCAATTCTGTTAATAACTTCATTTAAAAATTAATTATATCAATATATTTATTTAAAAACCAATTCTGTCAATACATTTTTTTAAAAACAATACTGTCAATATCTTTATGTAATAACCAATCCTGTCAATATCTTCATTTAATAAACTGTTCTGTCAATATATTATTTTAAACCAGTTCTGTCAATATCTTCATTTAAAAACTGATTCTGACAATATCTTTATTTAAAAACCAATTCTGTCAATATTTTATTTAAAACCAATTCTATCAATATCTTTCTTTAATAAACAACTTTTTCAGTATCTTTATTCAATAACCAATTCTGTCAATATCCTTATTTAGTAAATAATTCTGCCAATATCTTTATTTAATAACCAATTCTGTCAATATCTTTATTTAAAAACCAATTCTGTCAATATCTTTATTTAAAAACCAATT
>NW_021626545.1:0-21124 GCF_004785775.1 Grammomys surdaster
AACTGAATCCTGAGTCATCCAGGAGCCACTGCACTCAGAGCAGCTGGAGCCACTGCACTCAGAGCAGCTGAAACTGAATCCTGAGTCATCGAGGACCCACTGCACTCAGAGCAGAAGGATTTCCAGATCCAAGAGGTGGCCTGAGTCCCAGGAGTTATTCCACCCAGGAGATTAGGAGCATAAGACCACAGAGACCTCTGGACTCTGAGGAGCTCTGCAATAAGCAAGATAACTGGAAATACAGACTCCAGTTTTACACAGTGAGGGCAGGTACCACTAGAGTTAACTAGATGGCGAAAGGCAAGCGCAAGAACATAAGCAACGGAAACCAAAGTTTCTTGGCATCATCAGTGCCCAATTCTCCCAATATAGCAAGCCCTGAACACCCCATCACACCTGAAAAGCAGGATTCAGAATTAAAATCACTTCTCATGATGATGATAGAGGATTATAAGAAGGAATTAAGTAACTCCCTTAAAGAAATACAGGAGAGTACAAGTAAACAGATAGAAGCCCTTAAAGAGGAATCACAGAAATCCCTTAAAGAAATGGAAGAAAACACAAAGAAGGAATTAAACAAAAACATTCAGGACCTGAAACTAGAAATAGAAACAATAAAGAAAGTTCAAAGGGAGACAACCATGGAGATAGAAAACCTAAGAAAGAGATCAGGAGTCACAGACGCAAGCATCACCAACCGAATACAAGAGATAGAAGAGAGAATCTCAAATGCAGAAGATACGGTGGAAAATATTGACACAGTTGTCAAAGAAAATGCAAAACGCAAAAAACTCCTAACTCAAAACATCCAGGAAATCCAGGACACAATGAGAAGACCAAACCTAAGGATAATAGGTATAGATGAGAATGAAGATTCTCAACTTAAAGGGCCAGTAAATATCTTCAACAAAATTATTGAGGAAAACTTCCCTAACCTAAAGAACAAGATGCCCATAAACATACAAGAAGCCTACAGAACACCAAATAGACTAGACCAGAAAAGAAATACCTCCCGTCACATAATAATCAAAACATCAGATGCACAAAACAAAGAAAAAATACTAAAAGCAGTAAGGGAAAAAGGTCAAGTAACATATAAAGGCAGACCTATAAGAATTACACCAGACTTCTCACCAGAGACTATAAAAGCCAGAAGAGCCTGGACTGACATCATACAGACACTAAGAGAACACAATTGCCAGCCCAGATTACTATACCCAGCAAAACTCTCAATCACTATAGATGGCGAAACCAAGATATTCCATGACAAAACCAAATTTGCACAATATCTTCCCACAAACCCAGCACTTCAAAGGATAATTGATGGAAAATGCCAACACAAGGAGGGAAACTACAACCTAGGAAAAGCAAGTAAGTAATCTTCCAACAACCCCCAAAAAAGATACAAACATAACTTTACCTCTAATAAAAAAAATAACAGGAAGCAACAATCATTTTTCCTTAATATCTCTTAACATCAATGGTCTCAATTCCCCAATAAAAAGACGCAGACTAGCAGACTGGATACACAAACAAGACCCAGAATTTTGCTGCATACAAGAAACGCACCTCAGTGACAAAGACAGACACTACCTCAGAATAAAAGGGTGGAAAACAATTTTTCAAGCCAATGGTCCCAAGAAACAAGCTGGAGTAGCCATTCTAATATCAAATAAAATCGACTTCCATCCAAAATTAATCAAAAAAGATAAGGAAGGACACTTCATACTCATCAAAGGAAAAATCTACCAAGGTGAACTCTCAATTCTGAACATCTATGCTCCAAATGCAAGGGCACCTACATACATAAAAGAAACTTTACTAAAGCTCAAAACACACATTACACCTCACACAATAATAGTGGGGGATTTCAACACCCCACTGTCAGCAATGGACAGATCATGGAAACAGAAACTAAACAGAGACACTTTGAAATTAACAGAAGTTATGAACCAAATGGACTTAACAGACATCTATAGAACATTTCATCCTAAAACAAAAGAATATACCTTTTTCTCAGCACCTCATGGTACCTTATCCAAAATAGACCATATAATTGGTCACAAAACAAGCCTCTACAGATACAAAAAGATTGAAATAATCCCTTGCATCTTATCAGATCACCACGGACTAAGACTGGTCTTTAATAATGACAAAAACAATGGAAAACCCACGTACACATGGAAACTGAACAACTCTCTACTCAATGATGACTTGGTCAAGGAAGAAATAAAGAAAGAAATAAAAGACTTTTTAGAATTCAATGAAAATGAGGACACATCATACCAAAACTTGTGGGACTCCATGAAGGCAGTGCTAAGAGGAAAGCTCATAGCTCTAAGTGCCTACAAAAAGAAACTGGAAAGAGCACACACTAACAAGTTGACTGCACAACTAAAAGCTCTAGAACAAAAAGAAGCAAATACACCCAGGAGGAGTAGAAGGCAGGAAATAATCAAACTCAGGGCTGAAATCAACCAAATAGAAACAGAAAGAACAATACAAAATATCAATAAAACCAGGAGTTGGTTCTTTGAGAAAATCAACAAGATAGATAAACCCTTAGCCAGATTAACCAGAGGGCACAGAGACAGAATCCAAATTAATAAAATCAGAACTGAAAAGGGAGACATAACAACAGAAACTGAAGAAATTCAAAAAATCATCAGATCCTACTACAAAGGCCTATACTCAACAAAACTGGAAAACCTGGATGAAATGGACAATTTCCTAGACAGATACCAGGTACCGAAGTTAAACCAGGAGCAGATAAACCATCTAAATAGTCCCATAACCCCTCAGGAAATAGCAGCAGTCATCAAAAGCCTCCCCACTAAAAAAAGCCCAGGACCAGATGGTTTTAGTGCTGAATTCTATCAGACCTTCAAGGAAGACCTAATACCAATTCTCTTCAAACTATTCCACAAAATAGAGACAGAAGGAACACTACCCAATTCGTTCTATGAAGCTACAATTACACTCATACCCAAACCCCACAAGGACCCGACAAAGAAAGAGAACTTCAGACCAATCTCCCTTATGAACATCGATGCAAAACTACTCAATAAAATTCTAGCAAACCGAATCCAAGACCACATCAAAACAATCATCCATCATGATCAAGTAGGTTTTATCCCAGGAATGCAGGGATGGTTCAATATTCGGAAATCCATCAATGTAATCCACTATATAAACAAACTTAAAGAAAAAAACCACATGATCATCTCACTAGATGCTGAGAAAGCATTTGACAAAATTCAACATCCCTTCATGATAAAAGTCTTGGAAAGATCAGGAATTCAAGGCCCCTACCTAAACATAGTAAAAGCAATTTACAGCAAACCAGTAGCCAACATCAAGCTAAATGGAGAGAAACTTGAAGCAATCCCACTAAGATCAGGGACTAGACAAGGCTGCCCACTCTCCCCCTACCTATTCAATATAGTACTGGAAGTCTTAGCCAGAGCAATTAGACAGCAAAAAGAAGTCAAAGGGATACAAATAGGAAAGGAAGAAGTCAAAATATCGCTATTTGCAGATGATATGATAGTATACTTAAGTGACCCCCAAACTTCCACCAGAGAACTCCTAAACCTGATAAACAACTTCAGCAAAGTGGCTGGTTATAAAATCAACTCAAACAAATCAGTAGCCTTCCTCTACATGAAAGATAAACAGACTGAAAAAGAAATTAGGGAAATGACACCCTTCACAATAGTTGCAAATAATATAAAATACCTTGGTGTGAATCTAACCAAGCAAGTGAAAGACCTGTATGACAAGAACTTCAAGTCTCTGAAGAAAGAAATTGAAGAAGATCTCAGAAGATGGAAAGATCTCCCATGCTCATGGATTGGCAGGATTAATATAATAAAAATGGCCATCTTGCCAAAAGCAATCTACAGATTCAATGCAATCCCCATTAAAATCCCAACTCAATTCTTCACAGAGTTAGAAAAGGAAATTCTCAAATTCATATGGAATAACAAAAAACCCAGGATAGCGAAAACTATTCTCAACAATAAAAGAACTTCTGGAGGAATTACCATCCCTGACCTCAAGCTGTACTACAGAGCAATAGTGATAAAAACTACCTGGTATTGGTACAGAGACAGGCAGGAAGATCAATGGAATAGAATTGAAGACCCAGAAATGAACCCACACTCCTATGGTCACTTGATCTTTGACAAAGGAGCTAAAACTGTCCAGTGGAAAAAGGACAGCATTTTCAACAAATGGTGCTGGTTCAACTGGAAGACAACATGTAGAAGAATGAAAATTGATCCATTCTTATCTCCTTGTACAAAGCTCAAGTCTATGTGGATAAAGGACCTCCACATAAAACCAGATACACTGAAACTAATAGAAGAGAAGGTGGGGAAAAGCCTCGAATACTTGGGCACAGGGGAAAAGTTCCTGAACAGAACTCCAATGGCATATGCTCTAAGATCGAGAATTGACAAATGGGACTTCATAAAATTGCAAAGTTTCTGTAAGGCAAAGGACACTGTCAATAGGACAAAACGACAACCAACAAATTGGGAAAAGATCTTTACCAATCCTTCATCTGATAGAGGGCTAATATCCAATATATACAAAGAACTCAAGAAATTAGACTCCAGACAACCAAATTACCCTATTAAAAAATGGGGTATAGAGCTTAACAAAGAATTTTCAACGGAAGAAACTCGAATGGCCGAGAAGCATCTAAAGAAATGTTCAGCATCCTTAGTCGTCAGGGAAATGCAAATCAAAACAACCCTGAGATTCCATCTCACACCAGTCAGAATGGCTAAGATTAAAAACTCAGGTGATAGTAGATGCTGGCGAGGGTGTGGAGAAAGAGGAACACTCCTCCATTGTTGGTGGGACTGCAAGATGGTGCAACCACTTTGGAAATCAGTCTGGCGGTTCCTCAGAAAATTGGACATAGCATTACCCGTGGATCCAGCTATACCACTCCTAGGCATATACCCAGAAGATGCTCGAACATATAACAAGGACATATGCTCAACTATGTTCATAGCAGCCTTATTTATAATAGCCAGGAGCTGGAAAGAACCCAGATGTCCTTCAACTGAGGAATGGATTCAAAAAATGTGGTATATTTACACAATGGAGTATTACTCAGCTATTAAAACAATGAATTCGAGAGGTTCCTAGGTAAATGGATGGAACTAGAAATTATCATCCTGAGTGAGGTAAGCCAATCACAAAAGAAGACACATGGTATTCACTCACTGATTATTGGATATTAGCCTAGAACCTTGAAATGCCCAAGATGCAACTCACAGGCCACATGAAGCCCATAAAGAAGGAAGACCAAGTGAGGGTGATTCGGTCCTTCTTAGATAAGTATGCTACATAGAATTGATATAAGCTAAAGAATACATATTTATAATATCTTTCTTAAAAAGGAAAAATATAAGAGAAAAAATGGAAAGACTGTGTTTAATATTCCTAACATGATAGGAATAATAAAGTGGAAATAAATGGAATTGTTTATATCAAGTTTTGAGGACAGCATGAATTTACTTCTTCTTATGTTTGTTTTTTCTATACAGGGTTTCTCTTCATAGCTTTGGCTGTCCTAGAACTCAATCTGTAGAATAAACTGGCTTTGAACTCAGAGCTCTGCCTCCCTCTGCCTCCTAAGCACTGGGATTAAAAGAAAAGGACCAACACCACTCAGCCTGAATTTACTTTTTCAATACAGCACTTAGTTTAAAATATTTCAATAATGACTTACATATGCAAAATATATACTAAAAAGAGTTGAGTTGAGGAAATTTAAAATTGTATATAGGGTTAGTAAGACACCTCACTGGGTAAAGGCACTTGCTGCCAAGACTGATAGAATCTGAGTTTAAGGCCTGAAAATTTTCCTCTTACTTACACAGACATATCATGTTGTAGTTTTCCAAAACACTACATAAATAAATTTAAGTAAAATATAAAGGAATGAATATGAAGAGAAATGAAATACTTAATTCCAATTAAGTAGAAAAGTACATTGTGACAAGATGACTCTGATTAGGCAGTCTGGGTGTATTTGAAGGACAAAATTAACAGCAAAAAATTCTCAAGAATAACTAAAGTCTTGTTATTGATATGCATATAGAAGTTCCAAAACAAATAAATACATACATTGATGCCTTATAAAATCTGGTTTCATAATTTGTGTGATGGGAGAGGTACCCAAAAAATGAAATGAAGAGAGGAAAGAACCAATGTTGTTACATTGCTATCATGATTTTCATTAGGTATTCACTTAGCTGAAAAAAAAAGTCTATGATTGTTGATATTTTAACAACAATAGCTTCAAAATACTGTTACATGCTCAAGTGAATCATAGCTTTGAGTGCTGAAGCAGGGAGAATACACAGTAAATTCAGAACACAGTGTCCTCACAAGTAAGGAAATGTTCAAAGCTTGAAAGACATACTACAAAAGTGCAAAAAGGCAAGCTTAAAGAAGTACATCCCATGCCAAGTTGGCAAAAATGTAATAGAAAAAGATTAATACAAAGTATTTCATCACACAATATGATTAACTGTGTGAAAAGAAAAAAACACGGTGGTGAGAAATAATTTCTCTCCCTTTCTTCTGTCCCTCCATATCTCCCTACAGAATATGCAAAGAACTCCAAAAACTCAAGAATGAGCATAGGAACACGTTCCTGAAGATGCACTTTTACAAAAGAAGTGATCTCCATGAGCAGACAAGCATGTGGTACATATCATTTGTGATTAGGGAAAGAACAGAGGGGCAAGGAAGGCAATACACATACAGAAGGTCTGAAATGGCAAAACAGTCCACAGATTAGACACTCACTTTAAAAAAGGCCCAGTAGTTCATTTAAAGGTTGAGAATGCAAATAGTGTGTGATCTTATGATTCTACTCTAAGATACATATCAAACAGAAGTGAGCATACACGGCTAGCAGATACTTTTATAAACACTATTAGGTTGGCTTTCATTTATAGATAACAACATTTTAAAACAAACCACAGAAAAAATGGGCAGTCAGTTTTTAATATAATCTATGCAATGAATAAAATTAACGCACTATTACTCCAGATATAAGAAGGATACATCTCAAAGGTACATAGAATACAACATATGCCTGTCAACCATGATCCAGCTTTTGATTTAGCTCTGCTTTATCCATACTTGCTCTATAATTCCCAGTAGCTTTCCATATAAAATCAGCATGCCCAAATGATTGCATAGTCATTTCAATTTCCTGACTAACCATCCTATCTTTCTCATCTTAACTCCTGAAACAAATATTTCAGGACCATTAAGTCCTTGTATAATCAAACCAAGCCTTCCAATCCAGTTTTCAAGTGTTCAATGCTTTTCGTTCTTTGATTCATTATTTTTCTAAATAGCTAATATTTGTGATGCATATAATAATTTTAGTTTTATGTTTTTTCTTTATTGGATTATTTATTGTCAGCGTTCAAAATTTCTTGTATCTAGCTTGTGTGTGACTACCTCTTCAAGTGATTGTCCCTTGTTTAATTAAATCTTAGGTTCCTTGATGGCATGGATTTTGTTTCATATTTCTGTACAGCTACCAAATCCTTGGCATATTTATCTAACAAAATATAAGCAACCAATAAATTTCTGTTCCCTATAAATTGATGTTCCCTAAAACAAACATATTGAACAATAGGGTGTGTATTGTTTGATTCTATTATATTAAGTTCAAAAACAGGCCAATCAAATATATGTTTATAGATGCCACAACATTTTTTATGGAGGATTGACTGGACAGAAACCTGAAGTAATGTCTTCCGAGATAACTAAACCTTCTTATAGATCAGTACGATGAATTCAGGGGTGTGTATCTAGGTAAAGATTCATTGACTCAGGTAAAATAATGCCAAAATATCAGTTGAAAATGTGACCATTTACAGTATATAATCTAATAAAGAAATTGGCATAACACACAAATTATCTTAGGTGTCACAAAAAATAAATATTTATAAATATAATTAATCAAAGAAGTAAAAACATTGAACACTAAAAACTAAACATTGAACACTAAAATACTGTTGAAGATACTAACACAATTTAATGAAAGGCAGGCTGCACTCATGGATTTTGTGGCATATATTGTTAAGATACCACCAATACCCAAAGCAATCTATAACTTCAATAAACTCTCTATCAAAATCCCAACAGGATTTTTACATAAAAATCTTCACTAAAATTCACATGAACTCTTAGCCAATCATAAAGAATAAAGTGTCTCAAAAGACAACAGGACTCAAAAATAATATTCCTCGTAGGGAATTAATAGCCACAATATAAAAATAACCACCACAGTTTGGTAAAGACAAGACCAAACAATATGCTTTACAAATGTGCAAAGGAATTGAACAGACATTTGATCAAAGTACAAATAACTAATTAGCATATGAAAAGATGGTCACAATTACTAGTAATTGAGCCAAATCATAACTTTATTTTCTTATTTAACTGAAACAAACAAACAAACAAACAAACAAAAAAGAGTAGAGACTGGTCCATCTAGGGACCTATGCTATGAGAGGGAGCTCATTCCTGACGCTGTTAATGATATTTTGCAATACTTGCACGTAGAAGTCTAGCATAACTGTTTTCAGAGCGGCTTTCACCCAGCAACTGGTAGAAACAAATACAGAGATCCACAGCCAAACACTAAGTAGAACTTGAGGAATCCTGTAGAAGTGCAGGAGGAAGAACTGTAGGAGGCAGAGGGGCCAAGGACATCAAAAGAAACCTACAGAATCGCCTAATCTGAGACTGAACCACCAACCAAAGAGCATGCTTGGGACTCACCTAGGAACTCTGAACATAACAGTTGTGTAGGTTGGTCTTCATATGGGACTCCAGCAGGAACAAAGGCCGTCTCTGACTTTGCATCCTACCTTTGCGACCTTTTGTTCCTACTGAGTTGCCTCATCTAGCCTCAATAAAAGAAGATGCTATTAGTCTTACTTGGTATGGCAAGGCTGTTTGATATTCATGGGAGGCTGCCCCTTTTCTGAAGAGAAAGAGAGGATAAAGATGGGGGAATGAGGTGGGGAGTGGGAGGAAAGAAGGGAGGAGAAGCTAGGGTTTGTATATAAATTTATTTAATCAATTTTCAAAGTAGAGCATAAGATACTCATGAGGATGTGGAGAAACTGAAATGTGTTTTTAATTGCTGTGTCAATGTTTATAGCAGTATTTCTCACAGTAGCCAAAAAGGTGTTTTACCCAATGTGTTCATTGGATGAATGGATAAACATTCATGGTATATCTACAGAACGGAAATGTTATTCACCCATAAAAAGGATAGATATTCTAACATATGTCATAGCATGGATGAAGACATTATACTAAGTTAAATAAATTAATCACAAAACAATGTGTATAATATGATTTAATAGAGGCACGTAGAATTATTCAAAGCATAGAATATCAAATGGCAGTGTCCGGAGTAGATGGAGAAAGACAAAGTACTGCACAAGCTGTGTTCCTATCAGAAATGTATTATATGAATTTTATCATGAGAAAACACTAAGATAATTTCAAACTGAAAAATATAAAAAACAAATCTGGATAATTAAAGTGGTCAGTGTTAAAAAATAAACTTCAAATATACTTAACATAAGCAAAATATGTTTATTAATTATAAGTCAATAAAGCCACAAAAAATTAAAAATTGAGTAAAGCAAACAGCTATGAAGCTTAAAATATTAAAGAAGAAGGACATGGAAAAATGAAACGTATGGCCTCTATGTGGATTGGAGATCAGAAAAATAATGGACATTTGCATAACTAATAGAGAAATTTCAGTGTAGAATATGTATTTGATGTATACAATGTTAAATTTCTTTAACTTGCTAAATAAGCTAGTAGTATCGTATCTACTATTGGCTATCAAATTGTTCAGAAAAAGCATGAATAAATAAACAAATACATAATAAATGTAGGTGAAAATCTAATCATGCAGTGATATTAACAATTAGTGAATATGTGTAAAAGATAAATGTATGTCTGTGGGACCGCGTAAGGGTATCCTGGGTCATGGTTGAGCAGGTGCCTAGAACCCCGAGACTCTGCAGACTCTGTGTGTGATTCTGCATGAGAACCGGCAGGAGTTTGGCATCCCCCAGAACCCAGGATCCTGAAAAGCAGTCACGGTCTCCATAGAATTACATTGTTCAGTCACATAGGCCAGGCTATAGGCCTCAGGCCCTAGGGATTTACATACTAATGAAGGCCAGAGGGCAGAGCAAATTAAACATGCCTCCCCCAGATCCTCTCCCAATCCTCCCCCTTTCTCCCTCCCTATTTAACTCAGGACTGCCCTGAGTTTTAGGGGGTACGCCTAGATCCATCTATCATCTGCCATGACAATAAACCTTTTTGGAACCAAGGACTTCCTCATGTTACTGGGGCCTGTCGCCGCCAAGGCCTCCAGGCTGCTGGAATCATAAGGTTCCTCCCGAATGTGGGACCCACCACAGGGTGGAAGCCCTTCCGGGGCTCCACCGCTGTGGCGGCCACTAAATTTTCACCACATATGTCCATTGTAATTTTTTTACAATGAGTTTCTGGGTTTTAACAATTTGAAGTTTTAAAAATATGTTAAAAATCTTCTTCGAAAATATCCACTCTCTTCTTGAAGGCATCTTATACACCAAGGGTGAAATTATTCTCTCTGAAGAAGAAAGGGATGCTTGAATAGATAAACAGCTTGGAGTAAGATGTTCTAGATCCAAGTCCAGGTTCAGTCATTTCACTCAGGTTTGTCATGGGTCAAATAGGGAGTGATAATACCTCCTAATTTATAGGGCTATGAGGATTAAATCAGATAACACATGGAAAAGTTCACTGAAAAGGGGAAATGCTATTCAAATTCAAAACATATATTGTTTTCATGTTAGAATACTATTGCTATGGTTGCTTCAAAACCCATTGCACATACAGATTATGTTCAGTGGTGTATGCATTTTCCTCTTTGCTTTTCAAATCCCTGTATCTTATGGAGTGGGTATTCCCTCAGATGACTGATAGCCACTGCAGGCTATCATTAGCACTAAATCAGACCACTGGCGTCCAAAAGGATTCTACCACATGCCTATTTTCTGGCCAGCAGCTCTGCATATTTTCCATCTGAGTCAGTGGTAGGAGCTCTAGTTAAATCAAATGTAACCAGAGATAGTGGTAGGAAAAGGGAGGTTTGTGGAAGGAAAGAGGAAGGGAAGTGGTAAGGTCATAAACTTCTTGATACAGGTTAAGGAAGAAAAGGACTAATATTGTCAAATATACAAATTACTGTATACCAATTTTCCAAGAAGTTAGTGATGAGAAAACTTCTCAAAGGTCAATGTCTCATTCATATTGTTTGTTAACATACAAGATAATTTTGTTTCAATAACCGTGTCATGAAGTTGGGCTCATTTTTATTTTCACTACTGATTCAATAACATCGCACATAAATTTCATCATAGATTAACTGAAGATGACTTTTGGTTAAAAAAAACCCTAAATAATCAAGATCCTCAAAGTATTTCAGAAATGCATATGCAAGTGCATGGCATGTTCTGTCTTTCCTATGACTTTTGAGGAGAAAGAAATGTTTCTAACTTAAGATGCTACCTTGGTTATTATATTTCTTCATAGATATTTTGACTTGCTTGGGGATATAAATAGTAGAGACCTAGAAACCCAGTTCCATCAAAGCAAATAATCTTATAAGTTATAAAAGCAAGGTAACGTTATTATTTCTACATTCATTAATTTACTTGTGTGTTCAATTCTTACAACTACCTCCTGGCTGGTGGTCAGATGATGTTTGTTAATTCTCATTACCAAAACAATGAGAGAGACATCGAAAGACAGACAGAGAGAGAGAGACAGAAAGACAGAATGATGCCTGACCTTCATAATCTTTAGAAATAATAATGTTCTTAAAGTGATAACTTTGAAAAATAGGCTTAATATTCCTCATCAAATATTAATAAAATAATCAAAACCAGAAACATATTTAACACAATTTATAAACATATATTATTATATAGTTTATATTGAATAATATATTGCCTTGTGTGAAATACATGCCTCTTATCCATAAAGCACCACAGCAAAGAAAAAGGAAGAGAACCCAGACACAATCTAATTTGTTTTTCAATTATGACTAAGTCAACTGCCCAGATGTCAAATAGCCCTCTTAGAATTGCTCTGTAGCCAACTTGTAAAGCTTAAAAGAAAGTTTAGAGCCTGGCAGAGAACAACTGCCAAAATGCCAGAGTCCCTTTTTCCTGGCAGCACTGATGGAGCCCATAATAGCAAAGAGGGACCACAGTCCTGTCAATAACCACCAGCAAGGGAACAAGAGCTGTACAGTACTTGTCTAGGCATGATGGAACGCTTGCTATTTCTAAATGCTCTGCTTTGTCCAAAATTAAATATTTGACTTGAGATTTAATCTTTAAATGTGAAAGAAAACAATCAAGGCCGAGTAACCTAAGGGAAACACTGAAGAAGGCTGCTATTTAATAATTAAGTGCATTTTCCAAGTGGCAAAATTTTCTGAAGAGTTTGATCTTTCTAAGAGCAGTGTCTTGGCTTGAGTTCTCTCAGAAGTGGATTATACAAGTATGACATGTATTTATTAGAAAACAACACATAATGTCTTAATTTGGGAATACACTGATCATATATGATAAAATTCAAGGTTTTACATCTCTAGCATATAGAGAATTATTGTTTCCCAAGAAGCAGACAGAACAAATTAACTATAAAGAATGAGAAAATTTTTATTAAGACACTAAACCCTGATGGTATTGCTGATGCCAAGAAGTGCTTGCTGACAGGAGACTGGTATAGCTGTTCTCTGAGAGGCTTAGCCAGTATCTGACTAATACACATGTAGATATTAATAGTCACCCATTGGAATGAACCCGGTGAACCCAAATGCAAGAGTTAGGAGAAGGACTGAAGGAGCTGAAGAAGATTGCAACCCCATAGGAAGAACAACAATATCAACTAACTGGACTTCCCATAGCTCCCAGCGACTAAACTAACAAATCAAATGAATATACATGCATGGGTCCATGGCTCCAGCTACATATGTAACAGAGGATGGCCTTATCTGACATCAATGGGAGGGGAGGCCCTTGTCCTTTGGAGGCTTGATGCCCCAGCATAGGGGGATGATAGAACAGTAAGGCAGAAGTGGGTGTGTGGGTGGAGAAGTACCCTTTTAGAGGCAAAGCGGGGGGGGCGGGGGAGGGCTGGTATAAGCAGGTTTGAGGAGAGGAGACCAGGAAAGAGGACATTTAAAATGCAAATAAATAAAATAACCATTAAAAAATTCTTAAGTGACCAAATAAAATGCACGTTGCAATTAGTACAAAAAAGAAAGAAAGAAAGAAAGAAAGAAAGAAAGAAAGAAAGAAAGAAAGAAAGAAAGAAAGAAATGGTAAAATTGAACCACAGCAGCTAGAGTTGATACTGTAGCTATTTTAATTATGTAAATACAATCTGTTACAATTGTATGATTATGGTATGGCTTATTCTGCAACTTTCCTTTATGACTCTTCAAAGGTCTAATAAATATGAATTACCTTTCATGAGAAGAAGAAAATCAGTAATTTCTGCCTGGGCAGAAAGAAGATGCATGGAGCAGTGGATCAAACCAGCAGCTACCTCTATGAGTTTACACTCAGTGAGAAGAATTTAATTTTCCTCATTCTTTTATTTCTTGCTAGCCAGAAGAGGCAGGGGAGGAGGGAACAAGAACAAGACATTTCAGTTTTCTTTCTTGTGTGCTCCAACTGACCAGGCAATCCAAAAAGGTGAACTGGTCATAAATTCCTATGTCTGTGCTGATGACTGTGGAAGAAGCCAATGTCTTGGTCCTTCATGGAGCCAAAACTATTAAAATTAACTACTTAGCATTTTCTGTGACACAAGTGATTAGAAAAGGAAATATCTTTAGTTTTCAGGCATTCATGCTGAAGTGCTTAGGAACAACATAATGATATTTGTGATTATGGTAAAACATAATTACAATTTTTTTTTAGTTTTGGTTACTTTTTCATAGTTTAGGTTAAGCTGGTTTTATGCTTGTTCAGTTGCTTGGTTGATTGATCCACATCTTTTTAAAAAAGTGGAAAAATAATTTAATGCCAAATAAAGTTAAATTAACGATGGAAACAAACAAACAAAAACCAAATGAAATAAAAAAATAGGATTTACAACATGAAGCTTTGAAATTTTAATCTTGTCCCAACCAGGCCACAAGTTGTACCAAATAACAAATCTTGATATGATTATAGGTAATATTTAATGAGTAATTATTCTTTATGTCAGTGTAGTTCTGGGCATGTATATTTTATGGGGTTTACAGAGCAAATAATGAATAACATCCTCAAGGAAAGATTTTTACTGTAAACACAGTGACAGGTTTCACCAGGCTTGTCATTATGATTTATAATTATCATGTCTAGTATTTTCTACAAATGAGTTCTTAGGTACTTGAAATGATGCATTATAAGTAGCCAAAACACACCTCCCTCCATCTGCTAACACTGTTACACTGCCAAGCAAAGGTGTACCCTCTTTTCTCAGCAAAGTCTGAGTCATCACCAATTCTGAATTGCTGTTATCTGAATTTTTGACATGTTAGAAGTGGCAAGGCACATTCAAACTTAATTTATACTTATTTAAGACAGAATCGTGTATGGCAGACTTTGAAGATTGTGACAGATTAAATGATGAAGTCAAATGGTGGGAAATTAACGATGAGTAGCTTGACTGAATATTAAATCTCATTATGTTAATAGACTGAGAATTTGGTCTTGAAAAAATCAAGCAAGTCCCCCACCTTTAGCCTATTTATGTCTCTTTTCCTTTATTTATTTGTCCTGGTCTTAGCATCTTTAAATGGAGAACTTATACCTAGAGGATATTTTAATAGTACTTACAATAAAATGATATGTGGAATGCAGGACTTTTCTTAAAATCTAGAATTATATGAGTAGGTAATATTAAAAATTGAAATAAACTGTCATGAAATTGCAACATTACAGCATCTCAAAATCTAAGTTTTCTCACTTCAGAGTACAGCATTGTTCTGAGGAGGAGGCAGAGGAAACAGGTGGCCTATTACTGGATCCATTAAACAAGAGATTCATGCATTACATATCCATCTTGAGGCAATTAGGCAGATCATTTTTTTCTTTTATAGCTTCATTCAGAACACTTGGCAATAAAGCAATTATTATGTATTCTAACATTTTTCTGATATCAAAAGCAATGGCCTCTTCATACATTAGAATTAAAGTGGACCCCCATCTTCTATTTCCACAAAAAGTTAAGCACATTTATGGCAAATCTGAGAGGTAAACATAACAGGAGATACTGTGTTTAAATTACAAATAGGATAGTTAAGATAATTTGCTGATTTTATATAGGTGAAAAGTGTTATCTACCAGGTATTACATCATTGAAAAATCAAACATGCTTGCTAATGTGGATTGAGCATGCTTTGTATAAAATGTATAAGTGACACTTCTATATTTACAATTTTTCATTTTATAGATGTAGAAACTGAGGCTTAAATAAGGTACTAAATTTTAGCTCAGACAGTGTGAATCTGAAGTCTAGGTACATATTCACCAGTTTAAGTTAGTTTTAATATAATGATGCTAAAGTATTTGTGGATATTAGTGCTTTATTTTAAATCAAATTTAAACTGGTAAGTTGGGATGAAATGAACCTCAAAAACCATAGTCTTATTGGATAACTACATTTGATCAAAGGTCAAAGTAAGGTATCGATGAAAGGAGAACACTGGGAAAAAATCAGGTTCTAAAACCTATTTTAGGCAGAGGAAGTTTAGATCTGGCAAGTGACTCAGTTTGAAGCAGAAAGAATTTACCAGGTACCAATGTAAGACAGCAATTGGTATGTAAAAAATATATTTTAAAAACTAAGAACCTCTGGGGAAATTGTCTTCTAAATAGGAAACTAATTATTTGCAGAGTTTTGAAATCTGTGTTAGCTAGGACCCCATGGTTGAAAGAACTATTTCATCATTTTTTATTTCATCTTCAGATTAGAAATACCTAGTGAACTTCTAAAAACATTCTGATATTTCAACCATAGTCTACACCTATTACATCAGAATTTATGGGTAGCAGAATAAGACACAAAAAATATAGTTTCTGTAGTCTAGGCTGCTCTCAGCCTTGCAATTACTAGCTTACACAAACACTATCCAGCTCAAAAGTTCTCCCAAATATATCTTTTTTCGTGTATACATAGAAATTGTGGCCCTGTTCATAACACAAAACACCAGTAAGTATCCAAATGACTGTGCTTTTGTCTTCCCCAAATGCCTGGACTTCTTTGTTAGCTAAGACATCAATACTTTTCAGTGTTCTCCATTTGTTATAATGTGTAACAAACTTTAGAACCACTTCACTAGAAGCTGGAACTTTTTATTTTTCTATACATAGACAGTAAAAATATTGCACCGGGTAAGATGGCTTTGAACTTTTAAGTTATGTATTTACTAATACAGTAATGTACACTGTAAGCATATCATTATATTTCTAAATAACAGTTAATCCTACAGGGCTCCACACTTGATTAATGCAAGGTCTTGAATATACAGATTAGATATTATGATTGATATGTAGGCAATTCATCTTGATGATGAAATAAAATTGGACTTTTTGGAGATAGGTTGATTAAAAAGGATAATTTCTAATACAGCCACAAAACTGATCATTATATTGATTTGGGTATATTTTATGTCAAATCATCTCTTTCAAACAACACAATATTAAGTAATAAAAACTGCATAATACAATCTACAACAAGTTTGTCTTGGCCACAAAATAAAGTTCCAAGTATTGAAGTCCAGAGTTTAGATTTTAATTCAAATTCCCAGTGGTACACCATTTACCAAATTACTGCTTTATTATATTTATCAAAGTGTGATGTTAAGGCTTTGTGATAACCAAGTTACAGAATGATTAAGAGGATCCATTGAACTACATGGAATTCCTGATCCCAGTAACTTAAAGCAAATATTAGAAATAAAATGCTACTTAATGAAATGTCCTCAAATCATGTGTAGCTCCTGTCAACTGTGTGCAGCCCTTGCACTAGACATGGCTTCTTCTGTAACTTCAGTCATGTCACTGATATACAGCATCAACCTCTCTGATGTGCATCTAAAACTCAAGTAACGAAATGCCTTCTTCCCTCTGTAGTGTTTGGTATCATACAACTTTAGTGAGACATTAAGAGGAAATTAAACCTCAGTAAAAGTTAGTCTGTTGGCTGTGTCATGTGAGCTCCTGACACATTTTATGAAGCTGATAAACTTCAGATGCTCCAAATCTGGATTGTCTTCATGGAGACAAAGAGTGGAGCAGAGACTTAAGGAAAGGCCATCTAGAGACTGCTCTACCTTGGGATCCATCTCATATACAGTCACCAAACCCAGACACTATTGTGGATGCAAAGAAGTGCATTATGACAGGAGTCTGATATAGCTGTCTCATGACAGGCTCTGCCAAAGCCTGACAAATACAGAGGCAGATGCTTGGAGCCAACCATTGGACTGAGCAAGGGGTCCCCAATAGGAGTTAAGGGAAGGACTGAAGGAGCTGAAGGGGCTTGCAACCCCATAAGAAGAACAACAATATCAACTAGACCCCCCAGAGCTCCCAGGGACTAAAGCACCAACCAAAGAGTACAGGGACCCATGGCTCCAGCTGTATATGTAGCAGAGTATTGCCTTACCTGGCATCAATGGGAGGGGAGGCCCTTGGTCCTGTGGAGGCTTGATGCCCTAGTGTACGGGAATGCCAGGGTGGGTAGGCAGGAGTGGGTAGGTGGGTGGGTGAACACTCTCATAGAAACAGGGGAAGGGAGAATGGGATAGGGGTTTCTGGAAAGGAAACCGGGAAAGGGGATAATATTTGAAATGTAAATAAAGAAAATACCCAATAAAAAAAACTACCTTATTTACTATAGAACAAATGTAATCAAATGGAGGGGTCTTTCATCAGGTAAAGTTTCTTCACAACTCTGAAACTAAATGTATATATCTGAGTGAAATGGAAATATAAGTGGTTCCTAAGCTGTTGTTTCCGTAATAAAATATTTGGTATCTTTTAAATTCTTCACTATGTTTTGATATAAATTTGATAAAAATAATTTAAAAGTTGGGGACAATTTTGTAATATATCTAAGAATACACAAAATTATCTCTTTTATCATTCATAAATTATTATTATTATTATTATTATATGCTTGGATGTCTACATGCATATGCTTGCAAGTATGGGTGTATGCATGAGACAGTGCACATGTGGAGGTCAGAGGACAACTTGAAGACTTTGTTCTCTCCTTTGGTTGTATGTTCCAGGAATCAAACTCAGGGTATCAGGTTTTTGAGGTAAATTTTTTTACCCACTGACCCATCTCACAAACTCACATTGTTACCTTGCCTTCACAAATCTAATTTGACAAACGACTTGATTATGATAAATAATAATCAACATGCCTTGTGAAATAATTTCCATATATATTAAAGCATAGCTTTGAAAAGGCAGTCTCTGATAGCCATATGAGTATGTGTATCTCAAATACAAATGGTCACTATGACTCAATAACAAATGAGGACTTAGTAGTGTAGACATAAATAAAGCCTATTGTATTTTTTTCTTAGTGAGAAGGTAAATAGAATGATCTATTCCACATATGTAATTCGTTTGAAGATTTATTTTATTTATAGGTGTGCATTTGTGTTGTTTAGTACATGTGATGTGAGCTCAGATATCTACAGAGGCGAGAGGCTTTAAATGCTGTAGAGATGGAGTTACTCAGAGCCCCTGTAGCTGGAGTTACAGAAGTTGGGAGGTGCTCATCATGGGCACTGGGAGCTCAACTCTGGTTCTTTGTAAGAGCACTATGTGCTCTTAATTGCATAGCCATCACTCCACTACACTTAATTCTTGTACACTACTGGGTCTACATCTTAAAACTTCACAACTATAGCACTTCTCAGAGCCAGCAATCACTCTTCTGTATCATATCAGAAAAGGACCCTAGTGAGGCCCACATAGTCAGCCATCATAACAGTTGCTAAAAAAAAGGAAAAAATGCATGATGCCTTCTATTTAATGTTGCCAAGAAATTTGCAACTAACCAAATTTTGGTGGTTGTTTAGTGTCTCATAGTGTTGTTCAGGCTGGCCTCAAGTCTATGCTCCTTCTACCACAGAGTCCCTTTTAGCTCCAGTTATGGCAATGCACCACCATTCACAACTACAGCTGGTCAACATCTGAATAAGCTCCAAGTGAGTATGTATTTTTGTAAATACAAAACTGAACACCTGCTGCTAAAGTTTGAATAATCTGCTGGGATTCAAAATGTCAGTTCACTTCTTAGTGTTTCCATTACTGTGAAGAGACACCATGCCCAAGGCAACTCTTATAAAGGACAACATTTAATTGGGGATGGTTTACAATTTCAAAGGTTCCATTCATTAAGGCAGAAAGCATGTCAACATCCAGGCACACACAGTGCTGAAGAAGGAGCTGGAAGTTCTACATCTTGATCAGAATGCAGCCAGAAAAAGTCTCTCTTTCTTGCCTAGGTGGACCTTAAGCAGAGAACCTCAAAGCATACCCGCACAGTGATGCACTTCCATCAAAAATGTGACACCTATCCCAACAAGGCCACACTCCCTAACAGTAGCACTCTCCATGGGCCAAGTATATTCAAACTACTACATCATCAAATATTATAAATTCATGATATGTCATTTAATAGGTAAAAGATCTCTAGTTCATTGTTGCATTGATTATTTTCTTATAGAGTAGGTAATTCAGTTATCACAATGGTAGTTTATTAAGTTAATAAAGTTGGCATGCATTTTCGACTTTTCTGTGTATATTCTCTTGCTATTTTGCATTCCTGTAATGTCATGACACAGCACAAAGGCACTAACCAGAGTTCCAGCTGATTCTTTGAGTCTTTCATATTTATTTATTTTTATTTTTTTGGATATTTACTTTATTTACATTTCAAATGTTATCCACTTTCCTGGTTTTCCCCCAGGAACCCCCTATTCCATCCCCCCTCCCCTGTTTCTATGAGATGGATTCCCCAGGTGGGGGCAGTCTCTGGATGGCCTTTCCTTCAGTCTTTGCTCCACATTTTGTTTCTGTATTTGCTCCTTGAGTATTTTGTTCCTCCTAAAAAGGACCAAACCAGCCACACTTTGGTCTTCCTTCTTCTTGAGCTTCAGGTGGTCTGTGAGTTGTAGCTTGGGTATTATGAGCTTTTGGGCTAGTATCCAGTTATCAGTGAGTGCATACCATATGCGTTCTTTCGTGATTGGGTTACCTCACTCAGGATGACATTTTCTAGTTCTATCCATTAGCCTAGAATTTAACAAAGTCATTGTTTTTAATATCTGAGTAGTACTCCATTGTGTAAATGTACCACATTTTCTGTATCCATTCCTTTGTTGACAGGCATCTGGTTTCTTTCCAGCCTCTGGTTATTATAAATAAGGCTGCTATGAACATAGTGGAGCATGGGTCCTTGTTATATGTTGGAGAATCTTTTGGCTATATGCCCAGGAGTGGTATAGCTGGGTCCTCGGGTAATGCTATGTCCAGTTTCCTGAAGAACTGCCAGACTGATTTCCAGCTTGCAAAATCCCACCAACAATGGGGGAGTGCTCCTCTATCACCACATCCTTGCCAGCATCTGCTATCACCTGAGTTTTTGATCCTAGCCATTGTGACTGGTGTGAGGTGGAATCTCAGGGTTGTTTTGATTTGCATTTCCCTGATGACTAAGGATGTTGAACATTTCTTTAGGTGCTTGTTTTGAATATCGTTATTACTCATGTTCATTTTCTTACATGTGCATTATGCTCTCATTAATATAGTGACATATAAAATTTCATGTGCTCTCAGATTAAATAATAAATATGTGATCTGTATCACACATACACACAGAGAAGCAGAGACAGATATACATACATACATGCACACACACACACACACACACACACACACACACCCCAGGGTGATATTTA
>NW_021626546.1:0-21122 GCF_004785775.1 Grammomys surdaster
AACTGAATCCTGAGTCATCCAGGAGCCACTGCACTCAGAGCAGCTGGAGCCACTGCACTCAGAGCAGCTGAAACTGAATCCTGAGTCATCGAGGACCCACTGCACTCAGAGCAGAAGGATTTCCAGATCCAAGAGGTGGCCTGAGTCCCAGGAGTTATTCCACCCAGGAGATTAGGAGCATAAGACCACAGAGACCTCTGGACTCTGAGGAGCTCTGCAATAAGCAAGATAACTGGAAATACAGACTCCAGTTTTACACAGTGAGGGCAGGTACCACTAGAGTTAACTAGATGGCGAAAGGCAAGCGCAAGAACATAAGCAACGGAAACCAAAGTTTCTTGGCATCATCAGTGCCCAATTCTCCCAATATAGCAAGCCCTGAACACCCCATCACACCTGAAAAGCAGGATTCAGAATTAAAATCACTTCTCATGATGATGATAGAGGATTATAAGAAGGAATTAAGTAACTCCCTTAAAGAAATACAGGAGAGTACAAGTAAACAGATAGAAGCCCTTAAAGAGGAATCACAGAAATCCCTTAAAGAAATGGAAGAAAACACAAAGAAGGAATTAAACAAAAACATTCAGGACCTGAAACTAGAAATAGAAACAATAAAGAAAGTTCAAAGGGAGACAACCATGGAGATAGAAAACCTAAGAAAGAGATCAGGAGTCACAGACGCAAGCATCACCAACCGAATACAAGAGATAGAAGAGAGAATCTCAAATGCAGAAGATACGGTGGAAAATATTGACACAGTTGTCAAAGAAAATGCAAAACGCAAAAAACTCCTAACTCAAAACATCCAGGAAATCCAGGACACAATGAGAAGACCAAACCTAAGGATAATAGGTATAGATGAGAATGAAGATTCTCAACTTAAAGGGCCAGTAAATATCTTCAACAAAATTATTGAGGAAAACTTCCCTAACCTAAAGAACAAGATGCCCATAAACATACAAGAAGCCTACAGAACACCAAATAGACTAGACCAGAAAAGAAATACCTCCCGTCACATAATAATCAAAACATCAGATGCACAAAACAAAGAAAAAATACTAAAAGCAGTAAGGGAAAAAGGTCAAGTAACATATAAAGGCAGACCTATAAGAATTACACCAGACTTCTCACCAGAGACTATAAAAGCCAGAAGAGCCTGGACTGACATCATACAGACACTAAGAGAACACAATTGCCAGCCCAGATTACTATACCCAGCAAAACTCTCAATCACTATAGATGGCGAAACCAAGATATTCCATGACAAAACCAAATTTGCACAATATCTTCCCACAAACCCAGCACTTCAAAGGATAATTGATGGAAAATGCCAACACAAGGAGGGAAACTACAACCTAGGAAAAGCAAGTAAGTAATCTTCCAACAACCCCCAAAAAAGATACAAACATAACTTTACCTCTAATAAAAAAAATAACAGGAAGCAACAATCATTTTTCCTTAATATCTCTTAACATCAATGGTCTCAATTCCCCAATAAAAAGACGCAGACTAGCAGACTGGATACACAAACAAGACCCAGAATTTTGCTGCATACAAGAAACGCACCTCAGTGACAAAGACAGACACTACCTCAGAATAAAAGGGTGGAAAACAATTTTTCAAGCCAATGGTCCCAAGAAACAAGCTGGAGTAGCCATTCTAATATCAAATAAAATCGACTTCCATCCAAAATTAATCAAAAAAGATAAGGAAGGACACTTCATACTCATCAAAGGAAAAATCTACCAAGGTGAACTCTCAATTCTGAACATCTATGCTCCAAATGCAAGGGCACCTACATACATAAAAGAAACTTTACTAAAGCTCAAAACACACATTACACCTCACACAATAATAGTGGGGGATTTCAACACCCCACTGTCAGCAATGGACAGATCATGGAAACAGAAACTAAACAGAGACACTTTGAAATTAACAGAAGTTATGAACCAAATGGACTTAACAGACATCTATAGAACATTTCATCCTAAAACAAAAGAATATACCTTTTTCTCAGCACCTCATGGTACCTTATCCAAAATAGACCATATAATTGGTCACAAAACAAGCCTCTACAGATACAAAAAGATTGAAATAATCCCTTGCATCTTATCAGATCACCACGGACTAAGACTGGTCTTTAATAATGACAAAAACAATGGAAAACCCACGTACACATGGAAACTGAACAACTCTCTACTCAATGATGACTTGGTCAAGGAAGAAATAAAGAAAGAAATAAAAGACTTTTTAGAATTCAATGAAAATGAGGACACATCATACCAAAACTTGTGGGACTCCATGAAGGCAGTGCTAAGAGGAAAGCTCATAGCTCTAAGTGCCTACAAAAAGAAACTGGAAAGAGCACACACTAACAAGTTGACTGCACAACTAAAAGCTCTAGAACAAAAAGAAGCAAATACACCCAGGAGGAGTAGAAGGCAGGAAATAATCAAACTCAGGGCTGAAATCAACCAAATAGAAACAGAAAGAACAATACAAAATATCAATAAAACCAGGAGTTGGTTCTTTGAGAAAATCAACAAGATAGATAAACCCTTAGCCAGATTAACCAGAGGGCACAGAGACAGAATCCAAATTAATAAAATCAGAACTGAAAAGGGAGACATAACAACAGAAACTGAAGAAATTCAAAAAATCATCAGATCCTACTACAAAGGCCTATACTCAACAAAACTGGAAAACCTGGATGAAATGGACAATTTCCTAGACAGATACCAGGTACCGAAGTTAAACCAGGAGCAGATAAACCATCTAAATAGTCCCATAACCCCTCAGGAAATAGCAGCAGTCATCAAAAGCCTCCCCACTAAAAAAAGCCCAGGACCAGATGGTTTTAGTGCTGAATTCTATCAGACCTTCAAGGAAGACCTAATACCAATTCTCTTCAAACTATTCCACAAAATAGAGACAGAAGGAACACTACCCAATTCGTTCTATGAAGCTACAATTACACTCATACCCAAACCCCACAAGGACCCGACAAAGAAAGAGAACTTCAGACCAATCTCCCTTATGAACATCGATGCAAAACTACTCAATAAAATTCTAGCAAACCGAATCCAAGACCACATCAAAACAATCATCCATCATGATCAAGTAGGTTTTATCCCAGGAATGCAGGGATGGTTCAATATTCGGAAATCCATCAATGTAATCCACTATATAAACAAACTTAAAGAAAAAAACCACATGATCATCTCACTAGATGCTGAGAAAGCATTTGACAAAATTCAACATCCCTTCATGATAAAAGTCTTGGAAAGATCAGGAATTCAAGGCCCCTACCTAAACATAGTAAAAGCAATTTACAGCAAACCAGTAGCCAACATCAAGCTAAATGGAGAGAAACTTGAAGCAATCCCACTAAGATCAGGGACTAGACAAGGCTGCCCACTCTCCCCCTACCTATTCAATATAGTACTGGAAGTCTTAGCCAGAGCAATTAGACAGCAAAAAGAAGTCAAAGGGATACAAATAGGAAAGGAAGAAGTCAAAATATCGCTATTTGCAGATGATATGATAGTATACTTAAGTGACCCCCAAACTTCCACCAGAGAACTCCTAAACCTGATAAACAACTTCAGCAAAGTGGCTGGTTATAAAATCAACTCAAACAAATCAGTAGCCTTCCTCTACATGAAAGATAAACAGACTGAAAAAGAAATTAGGGAAATGACACCCTTCACAATAGTTGCAAATAATATAAAATACCTTGGTGTGAATCTAACCAAGCAAGTGAAAGACCTGTATGACAAGAACTTCAAGTCTCTGAAGAAAGAAATTGAAGAAGATCTCAGAAGATGGAAAGATCTCCCATGCTCATGGATTGGCAGGATTAATATAATAAAAATGGCCATCTTGCCAAAAGCAATCTACAGATTCAATGCAATCCCCATTAAAATCCCAACTCAATTCTTCACAGAGTTAGAAAAGGAAATTCTCAAATTCATATGGAATAACAAAAAACCCAGGATAGCGAAAACTATTCTCAACAATAAAAGAACTTCTGGAGGAATTACCATCCCTGACCTCAAGCTGTACTACAGAGCAATAGTGATAAAAACTACCTGGTATTGGTACAGAGACAGGCAGGAAGATCAATGGAATAGAATTGAAGACCCAGAAATGAACCCACACTCCTATGGTCACTTGATCTTTGACAAAGGAGCTAAAACTGTCCAGTGGAAAAAGGACAGCATTTTCAACAAATGGTGCTGGTTCAACTGGAAGACAACATGTAGAAGAATGAAAATTGATCCATTCTTATCTCCTTGTACAAAGCTCAAGTCTATGTGGATAAAGGACCTCCACATAAAACCAGATACACTGAAACTAATAGAAGAGAAGGTGGGGAAAAGCCTCGAATACTTGGGCACAGGGGAAAAGTTCCTGAACAGAACTCCAATGGCATATGCTCTAAGATCGAGAATTGACAAATGGGACTTCATAAAATTGCAAAGTTTCTGTAAGGCAAAGGACACTGTCAATAGGACAAAACGACAACCAACAAATTGGGAAAAGATCTTTACCAATCCTTCATCTGATAGAGGGCTAATATCCAATATATACAAAGAACTCAAGAAATTAGACTCCAGACAACCAAATTACCCTATTAAAAAATGGGGTATAGAGCTTAACAAAGAATTTTCAACGGAAGAAACTCGAATGGCCGAGAAGCATCTAAAGAAATGTTCAGCATCCTTAGTCGTCAGGGAAATGCAAATCAAAACAACCCTGAGATTCCATCTCACACCAGTCAGAATGGCTAAGATTAAAAACTCAGGTGATAGTAGATGCTGGCGAGGGTGTGGAGAAAGAGGAACACTCCTCCATTGTTGGTGGGACTGCAAGATGGTGCAACCACTTTGGAAATCAGTCTGGCGGTTCCTCAGAAAATTGGACATAGCATTACCCGTGGATCCAGCTATACCACTCCTAGGCATATACCCAGAAGATGCTCGAACATATAACAAGGACATATGCTCAACTATGTTCATAGCAGCCTTATTTATAATAGCCAGGAGCTGGAAAGAACCCAGATGTCCTTCAACTGAGGAATGGATTCAAAAAATGTGGTATATTTACACAATGGAGTATTACTCAGCTATTAAAACAATGAATTCGAGAGGTTCCTAGGTAAATGGATGGAACTAGAAATTATCATCCTGAGTGAGGTAAGCCAATCACAAAAGAAGACACATGGTATTCACTCACTGATTATTGGATATTAGCCTAGAACCTTGAAATGCCCAAGATGCAACTCACAGGCCACATGAAGCCCATAAAGAAGGAAGACCAAGTGAGGGTGATTCGGTCCTTCTTAGATAAGTATGCTACATAGAATTGATATAAGCTAAAGAATACATATTTATAATATCTTTCTTAAAAAGGAAAAATATAAGAGAAAAAATGGAAAGACTGTGTTTAATATTCCTAACATGATAGGAATAATAAAGTGGAAATAAATGGAATTGTTTATATCAAGTTTTGAGGACAGCATGAATTTACTTCTTCTTATGTTTGTTTTTTCTATACAGGGTTTCTCTTCATAGCTTTGGCTGTCCTAGAACTCAATCTGTAGAATAAACTGGCTTTGAACTCAGAGCTCTGCCTCCCTCTGCCTCCTAAGCACTGGGATTAAAAGAAAAGGACCAACACCACTCAGCCTGAATTTACTTTTTCAATACAGCACTTAGTTTAAAATATTTCAATAATGACTTACATATGCAAAATATATACTAAAAAGAGTTGAGTTGAGGAAATTTAAAATTGTATATAGGGTTAGTAAGACACCTCACTGGGTAAAGGCACTTGCTGCCAAGACTGATAGAATCTGAGTTTAAGGCCTGAAAATTTTCCTCTTACTTACACAGACATATCATGTTGTAGTTTTCCAAAACACTACATAAATAAATTTAAGTAAAATATAAAGGAATGAATATGAAGAGAAATGAAATACTTAATTCCAATTAAGTAGAAAAGTACATTGTGACAAGATGACTCTGATTAGGCAGTCTGGGTGTATTTGAAGGACAAAATTAACAGCAAAAAATTCTCAAGAATAACTAAAGTCTTGTTATTGATATGCATATAGAAGTTCCAAAACAAATAAATACATACATTGATGCCTTATAAAATCTGGTTTCATAATTTGTGTGATGGGAGAGGTACCCAAAAAATGAAATGAAGAGAGGAAAGAACCAATGTTGTTACATTGCTATCATGATTTTCATTAGGTATTCACTTAGCTGAAAAAAAAAGTCTATGATTGTTGATATTTTAACAACAATAGCTTCAAAATACTGTTACATGCTCAAGTGAATCATAGCTTTGAGTGCTGAAGCAGGGAGAATACACAGTAAATTCAGAACACAGTGTCCTCACAAGTAAGGAAATGTTCAAAGCTTGAAAGACATACTACAAAAGTGCAAAAAGGCAAGCTTAAAGAAGTACATCCCATGCCAAGTTGGCAAAAATGTAATAGAAAAAGATTAATACAAAGTATTTCATCACACAATATGATTAACTGTGTGAAAAGAAAAAAACACGGTGGTGAGAAATAATTTCTCTCCCTTTCTTCTGTCCCTCCATATCTCCCTACAGAATATGCAAAGAACTCCAAAAACTCAAGAATGAGCATAGGAACACGTTCCTGAAGATGCACTTTTACAAAAGAAGTGATCTCCATGAGCAGACAAGCATGTGGTACATATCATTTGTGATTAGGGAAAGAACAGAGGGGCAAGGAAGGCAATACACATACAGAAGGTCTGAAATGGCAAAACAGTCCACAGATTAGACACTCACTTTAAAAAAGGCCCAGTAGTTCATTTAAAGGTTGAGAATGCAAATAGTGTGTGATCTTATGATTCTACTCTAAGATACATATCAAACAGAAGTGAGCATACACGGCTAGCAGATACTTTTATAAACACTATTAGGTTGGCTTTCATTTATAGATAACAACATTTTAAAACAAACCACAGAAAAAATGGGCAGTCAGTTTTTAATATAATCTATGCAATGAATAAAATTAACGCACTATTACTCCAGATATAATAAGGATACATCTCAAAGGTACATAGAATACAACATATGCCTGTCAACCATGATCCAGCTTTTGATTTAGCTCTGCTTTATCCATACTTGCTCTATAATTCCCAGTAGCTTTCCATATAAAATCAGCATGCCCAAATGATTGCATAGTCATTTCAATTTCCTGACTAACCATCCTATCTTTCTCATCTTAACTCCTGAAACAAATATTTCAGGACCATTAAGTCCTTGTATAATCAAACCAAGCCTTCCAATCCAGTTTTCAAGTGTTCAATGCTTTTCGTTCTTTGATTCATTATTTTTCTAAATAGCTAATATTTGTGATGCATATAATAATTTTAGTTTTATGTTTTTTCTTTATTGGATTATTTATTGTCAGCGTTCAAAATTTCTTGTATCTAGCTTGTGTGTGACTACCTCTTCAAGTGATTGTCCCTTGTTTAATTAAATCTTAGGTTCCTTGATGGCATGGATTTTGTTTCATATTTCTGTACAGCTACCAAATCCTTGGCATATTTATCTAACAAAATATAAGCAACCAATAAATTTCTGTTCCCTATAAATTGATGTTCCCTAAAACAAACATATTGAACAATAGGGTGTGTATTGTTTGATTCTATTATATTAAGTTCAAAAACAGGCCAATCAAATATATGTTTATAGATGCCACAACATTTTTTATGGAGGATTGACTGGACAGAAACCTGAAGTAATGTCTTCCGAGATAACTAAACCTTCTTATAGATCAGTACGATGAATTCAGGGGTGTGTATCTAGGTAAAGATTCATTGACTCAGGTAAAATAATGCCAAAATATCAGTTGAAAATGTGACCATTTACAGTATATAATCTAATAAAGAAATTGGCATAACACACAAATTATCTTAGGTGTCACAAAAAATAAATATTTATAAATATAATTAATCAAAGAAGTAAAAACATTGAACACTAAAAACTAAACATTGAACACTAAAATACTGTTGAAGATACTAACACAATTTAATGAAAGGCAGGCTGCACTCATGGATTTTGTGGCATATATTGTTAAGATACCACCAATACCCAAAGCAATCTATAACTTCAATAAACTCTCTATCAAAATCCCAACAGGATTTTTACATAAAAATCTTCACTAAAATTCACATGAACTCTTAGCCAATCATAAAGAATAAAGTGTCTCAAAAGACAACAGGACTCAAAAATAATATTCCTCGTAGGGAATTAATAGCCACAATATAAAAATAACCACCACAGTTTGGTAAAGACAAGACCAAACAATATGCTTTACAAATGTGCAAAGGAATTGAACAGACATTTGATCAAAGTACAAATAACTAATTAGCATATGAAAAGATGGTCACAATTACTAGTAATTGAGCCAAATCATAACTTTATTTTCTTATTTAACTGAAACAAACAAACAAACAAACAAACAAAAAAGAGTAGAGACTGGTCCATCTAGGGACCTATGCTATGAGAGGGAGCTCATTCCTGACGCTGTTAATGATATTTTGCAATACTTGCACGTAGAAGTCTAGCATAACTGTTTTCAGAGCGGCTTTCACCCAGCAACTGGTAGAAACAAATACAGAGATCCACAGCCAAACACTAAGTAGAACTTGAGGAATCCTGTAGAAGTGCAGGAGGAAGAACTGTAGGAGGCAGAGGGGCCAAGGACATCAAAAGAAACCTACAGAATCGCCTAATCTGAGACTGAACCACCAACCAAAGAGCATGCTTGGGACTCACCTAGGAACTCTGAACATAACAGTTGTGTAGGTTGGTCTTCATATGGGACTCCAGCAGGAACAAAGGCCGTCTCTGACTTTGCATCCTACCTTTGCGACCTTTTGTTCCTACTGAGTTGCCTCATCTAGCCTCAATAAAAGAAGATGCTATTAGTCTTACTTGGTATGGCAAGGCTGTTTGATATTCATGGGAGGCTGCCCCTTTTCTGAAGAGAAAGAGAGGATAAAGATGGGGGAATGAGGTGGGGAGTGGGAGGAAAGAAGGGAGGAGAAGCTAGGGTTTGTATATAAATTTATTTAATCAATTTTCAAAGTAGAGCATAAGATACTCATGAGGATGTGGAGAAACTGAAATGTGTTTTTAATTGCTGTGTCAATGTTTATAGCAGTATTTCTCACAGTAGCCAAAAAGGTGTTTTACCCAATGTGTTCATTGGATGAATGGATAAACATTCATGGTATATCTACAGAACGGAAATGTTATTCACCCATAAAAAGGATAGATATTCTAACATATGTCATAGCATGGATGAAGACATTATACTAAGTTAAATAAATTAATCACAAAACAATGTGTATAATATGATTTAATAGAGGCACGTAGAATTATTCAAAGCATAGAATATCAAATGGCAGTGTCCGGAGTAGATGGAGAAAGACAAAGTACTGCACAAGCTGTGTTCCTATCAGAAATGTATTATATGAATTTTATCATGAGAAAACACTAAGATAATTTCAAACTGAAAAATATAAAAAACAAATCTGGATAATTAAAGTGGTCAGTGTTAAAAAATAAACTTCAAATATACTTAACATAAGCAAAATATGTTTATTAATTATAAGTCAATAAAGCCACAAAAAATTAAAAATTGAGTAAAGCAAACAGCTATGAAGCTTAAAATATTAAAGAAGAAGGACATGGAAAAATGAAACGTATGGCCTCTATGTGGATTGGAGATCAGAAAAATAATGGACATTTGCATAACTAATAGAGAAATTTCAGTGTAGAATATGTATTTGATGTATACAATGTTAAATTTCTTTAACTTGCTAAATAAGCTAGTAGTATCGTATCTACTATTGGCTATCAAATTGTTCAGAAAAAGCATGAATAAATAAACAAATACATAATAAATGTAGGTGAAAATCTAATCATGCAGTGATATTAACAATTAGTGAATATGTGTAAAAGATAAATGTATGTCTGTGGGACCGCGTAAGGGTATCCTGGGTCATGGTTGAGCAGGTGCCTAGAACCCCGAGACTCTGCAGACTCTGTGTGTGATTCTGCATGAGAACCGGCAGGAGTTTGGCATCCCCCAGAACCCAGGATCCTGAAAAGCAGTCACGGTCTCCATAGAATTACATTGTTCAGTCACATAGGCCAGGCTATAGGCCTCAGGCCCTAGGGATTTACATACTAATGAAGGCCAGAGGGCAGAGCAAATTAAACATGCCTCCCCCAGATCCTCTCCCAATCCTCCCCCTTTCTCCCTCCCTATTTAACTCAGGACTGCCCTGAGTTTTAGGGGGTACGCCTAGATCCATCTATCATCTGCCATGACAATAAACCTTTTTGGAACCAAGGACTTCCTCATGTTACTGGGGCCTGTCGCCGCCAAGGCCTCCAGGCTGCTGGAATCATAAGGTTCCTCCCGAATGTGGGACCCACCACAGGGTGGAAGCCCTTCCGGGGCTCCACCGCTGTGGCGGCCACTAAATTTTCACCACATATGTCCATTGTAATTTTTTTACAATGAGTTTCTGGGTTTTAACAATTTGAAGTTTTAAAAATATGTTAAAAATCTTCTTCGAAAATATCCACTCTCTTCTTGAAGGCATCTTATACACCAAGGGTGAAATTATTCTCTCTGAAGAAGAAAGGGATGCTTGAATAGATAAACAGCTTGGAGTAAGATGTTCTAGATCCAAGTCCAGGTTCAGTCATTTCACTCAGGTTTGTCATGGGTCAAATAGGGAGTGATAATACCTCCTAATTTATAGGGCTATGAGGATTAAATCAGATAACACATGGAAAAGTTCACTGAAAAGGGGAAATGCTATTCAAATTCAAAACATATATTGTTTTCATGTTAGAATACTATTGCTATGGTTGCTTCAAAACCCATTGCACATACAGATTATGTTCAGTGGTGTATGCATTTTCCTCTTTGCTTTTCAAATCCCTGTATCTTATGGAGTGGGTATTCCCTCAGATGACTGATAGCCACTGCAGGCTATCATTAGCACTAAATCAGACCACTGGCGTCCAAAAGGATTCTACCACATGCCTATTTTCTGGCCAGCAGCTCTGCATATTTTCCATCTGAGTCAGTGGTAGGAGCTCTAGTTAAATCAAATGTAACCAGAGATAGTGGTAGGAAAAGGGAGGTTTGTGGAAGGAAAGAGGAAGGGAAGTGGTAAGGTCATAAACTTCTTGATACAGGTTAAGGAAGAAAAGGACTAATATTGTCAAATATACAAATTACTGTATACCAATTTTCCAAGAAGTTAGTGATGAGAAAACTTCTCAAAGGTCAATGTCTCATTCATATTGTTTGTTAACATACAAGATAATTTTGTTTCAATAACCGTGTCATGAAGTTGGGCTCATTTTTATTTTCACTACTGATTCAATAACATCGCACATAAATTTCATCATAGATTAACTGAAGATGACTTTTGGTTAAAAAAAACCCTAAATAATCAAGATCCTCAAAGTATTTCAGAAATGCATATGCAAGTGCATGGCATGTTCTGTCTTTCCTATGACTTTTGAGGAGAAAGAAATGTTTCTAACTTAAGATGCTACCTTGGTTATTATATTTCTTCATAGATATTTTGACTTGCTTGGGGATATAAATAGTAGAGACCTAGAAACCCAGTTCCATCAAAGCAAATAATCTTATAAGTTATAAAAGCAAGGTAACGTTATTATTTCTACATTCATTAATTTACTTGTGTGTTCAATTCTTACAACTACCTCCTGGCTGGTGGTCAGATGATGTTTGTTAATTCTCATTACCAAAACAATGAGAGAGACATCGAAAGACAGACAGAGAGAGAGAGACAGAAAGACAGAATGATGCCTGACCTTCATAATCTTTAGAAATAATAATGTTCTTAAAGTGATAACTTTGAAAAATAGGCTTAATATTCCTCATCAAATATTAATAAAATAATCAAAACCAGAAACATATTTAACACAATTTATAAACATATATTATTATATAGTTTATATTGAATAATATATTGCCTTGTGTGAAATACATGCCTCTTATCCATAAAGCACCACAGCAAAGAAAAAGGAAGAGAACCCAGACACAATCTAATTTGTTTTTCAATTATGACTAAGTCAACTGCCCAGATGTCAAATAGCCCTCTTAGAATTGCTCTGTAGCCAACTTGTAAAGCTTAAAAGAAAGTTTAGAGCCTGGCAGAGAACAACTGCCAAAATGCCAGAGTCCCTTTTTCCTGGCAGCACTGATGGAGCCCATAATAGCAAAGAGGGACCACAGTCCTGTCAATAACCACCAGCAAGGGAACAAGAGCTGTACAGTACTTGTCTAGGCATGATGGAACGCTTGCTATTTCTAAATGCTCTGCTTTGTCCAAAATTAAATATTTGACTTGAGATTTAATCTTTAAATGTGAAAGAAAACAATCAAGGCCGAGTAACCTAAGGGAAACACTGAAGAAGGCTGCTATTTAATAATTAAGTGCATTTTCCAAGTGGCAAAATTTTCTGAAGAGTTTGATCTTTCTAAGAGCAGTGTCTTGGCTTGAGTTCTCTCAGAAGTGGATTATACAAGTATGACATGTATTTATTAGAAAACAACACATAATGTCTTAATTTGGGAATACACTGATCATATATGATAAAATTCAAGGTTTTACATCTCTAGCATATAGAGAATTATTGTTTCCCAAGAAGCAGACAGAACAAATTAACTATAAAGAATGAGAAAATTTTTATTAAGACACTAAACCCTGATGGTATTGCTGATGCCAAGAAGTGCTTGCTGACAGGAGACTGGTATAGCTGTTCTCTGAGAGGCTTAGCCAGTATCTGACTAATACACATGTAGATACTAATAGTCACCCATTGGAATGAACCCGGTGAACCCAAATGCAAGAGTTAGGAGAAGGACTGAAGGAGCTGAAGAAGATTGCAACCCCATAGGAAGAACAACAATATCAACTAACTGGACTTCCCATAGCTCCCAGCGACTAAACTAACAAATCAAATGAATATACATGCATGGGTCCATGGCTCCAGCTACATATGTAACAGAGGATGGCCTTATCTGACATCAATGGGAGGGGAGGCCCTTGTCCTTTGGAGGCTTGATGCCCCAGCATAGGGGGATGATAGAACAGTAAGGCAGAAGTGGGTGTGTGGGTGGAGAAGTACCCTTTTAGAGGCAAAGCGGGGGGGGCGGGGGAGGGCTGGTATAAGCAGGTTTGAGGAGAGGAGACCAGGAAAGAGGACATTTAAAATGCAAATAAATAAAATAACCATTAAAAAATTCTTAAGTGACCAAATAAAATGCACGTTGCAATTAGTACAAAAAAGAAAGAAAGAAAGAAAGAAAGAAAGAAAGAAAGAAAGAAAGAAAGAAAGAAAGAAAGAAATGGTAAAATTGAACCACAGCAGCTAGAGTTGATACTGTAGCTATTTTAATTATGTAAATACAATCTGTTACAATTGTATGATTATGGTATGGCTTATTCTGCAACTTTCCTTTATGACTCTTCAAAGGTCTAATAAATATGAATTACCTTTCATGAGAAGAAGAAAATCAGTAATTTCTGCCTGGGCAGAAAGAAGATGCATGGAGCAGTGGATCAAACCAGCAGCTACCTCTATGAGTTTACACTCAGTGAGAAGAATTTAATTTTCCTCATTCTTTTATTTCTTGCTAGCCAGAAGAGGCAGGGGAGGAGGGAACAAGAACAAGACATTTCAGTTTTCTTTCTTGTGTGCTCCAACTGACCAGGCAATCCAAAAAGGTGAACTGGTCATAAATTCCTATGTCTGTGCTGATGACTGTGGAAGAAGCCAATGTCTTGGTCCTTCATGGAGCCAAAACTATTAAAATTAACTACTTAGCATTTTCTGTGACACAAGTGATTAGAAAAGGAAATATCTTTAGTTTTCAGGCATTCATGCTGAAGTGCTTAGGAACAACATAATGATATTTGTGATTATGGTAAAACATAATTACAATTTTTTTTTAGTTTTGGTTACTTTTTCATAGTTTAGGTTAAGCTGGTTTTATGCTTGTTCAGTTGCTTGGTTGATTGATCCACATCTTTTTAAAAAAGTGGAAAAATAATTTAATGCCAAATAAAGTTAAATTAACGATGGAAACAAACAAACAAAAACCAAATGAAATAAAAAAATAGGATTTACAACATGAAGCTTTGAAATTTTAATCTTGTCCCAACCAGGCCACAAGTTGTACCAAATAACAAATCTTGATATGATTATAGGTAATATTTAATGAGTAATTATTCTTTATGTCAGTGTAGTTCTGGGCATGTATATTTTATGGGGTTTACAGAGCAAATAATGAATAACATCCTCAAGGAAAGATTTTTACTGTAAACACAGTGACAGGTTTCACCAGGCTTGTCATTATGATTTATAATTATCATGTCTAGTATTTTCTACAAATGAGTTCTTAGGTACTTGAAATGATGCATTATAAGTAGCCAAAACACACCTCCCTCCATCTGCTAACACTGTTACACTGCCAAGCAAAGGTGTACCCTCTTTTCTCAGCAAAGTCTGAGTCATCACCAATTCTGAATTGCTGTTATCTGAATTTTTGACATGTTAGAAGTGGCAAGGCACATTCAAACTTAATTTATACTTATTTAAGACAGAATCGTGTATGGCAGACTTTGAAGATTGTGACAGATTAAATGATGAAGTCAAATGGTGGGAAATTAACGATGAGTAGCTTGACTGAATATTAAATCTCATTATGTTAATAGACTGAGAATTTGGTCTTGAAAAAATCAAGCAAGTCCCCCACCTTTAGCCTATTTATGTCTCTTTTCCTTTATTTATTTGTCCTGGTCTTAGCATCTTTAAATGGAGAACTTATACCTAGAGGATATTTTAATAGTACTTACAATAAAATGATATGTGGAATGCAGGACTTTTCTTAAAATCTAGAATTATATGAGTAGGTAATATTAAAAATTGAAATAAACTGTCATGAAATTGCAACATTACAGCATCTCAAAATCTAAGTTTTCTCACTTCAGAGTACAGCATTGTTCTGAGGAGGAGGCAGAGGAAACAGGTGGCCTATTACTGGATCCATTAAACAAGAGATTCATGCATTACATATCCATCTTGAGGCAATTAGGCAGATCATTTTTTTCTTTTATAGCTTCATTCAGAACACTTGGCAATAAAGCAATTATTATGTATTCTAACATTTTTCTGATATCAAAAGCAATGGCCTCTTCATACATTAGAATTAAAGTGGACCCCCATCTTCTATTTCCACAAAAAGTTAAGCACATTTATGGCAAATCTGAGAGGTAAACATAACAGGAGATACTGTGTTTAAATTACAAATAGGATAGTTAAGATAATTTGCTGATTTTATATAGGTGAAAAGTGTTATCTACCAGGTATTACATCATTGAAAAATCAAACATGCTTGCTAATGTGGATTGAGCATGCTTTGTATAAAATGTATAAGTGACACTTCTATATTTACAATTTTTCATTTTATAGATGTAGAAACTGAGGCTTAAATAAGGTACTAAATTTTAGCTCAGACAGTGTGAATCTGAAGTCTAGGTACATATTCACCAGTTTAAGTTAGTTTTAATATAATGATGCTAAAGTATTTGTGGATATTAGTGCTTTATTTTAAATCAAATTTAAACTGGTAAGTTGGGATGAAATGAACCTCAAAAACCATAGTCTTATTGGATAACTACATTTGATCAAAGGTCAAAGTAAGGTATCGATGAAAGGAGAACACTGGGAAAAAATCAGGTTCTAAAACCTATTTTAGGCAGAGGAAGTTTAGATCTGGCAAGTGACTCAGTTTGAAGCAGAAAGAATTTACCAGGTACCAATGTAAGACAGCAATTGGTATGTAAAAAATATATTTTAAAAACTAAGAACCTCTGGGGAAATTGTCTTCTAAATAGGAAACTAATTATTTGCAGAGTTTTGAAATCTGTGTTAGCTAGGACCCCATGGTTGAAAGAACTATTTCATCATTTTTTATTTCATCTTCAGATTAGAAATACCTAGTGAACTTCTAAAAACATTCTGATATTTCAACCATAGTCTACACCTATTACATCAGAATTTATGGGTAGCAGAATAAGACACAAAAAATATAGTTTCTGTAGTCTAGGCTGCTCTCAGCCTTGCAATTACTAGCTTACACAAACACTATCCAGCTCAAAAGTTCTCCCAAATATATCTTTTTTCGTGTATACATAGAAATTGTGGCCCTGTTCATAACACAAAACACCAGTAAGTATCCAAATGACTGTGCTTTTGTCTTCCCCAAATGCCTGGACTTCTTTGTTAGCTAAGACATCAATACTTTTCAGTGTTCTCCATTTGTTATAATGTGTAACAAACTTTAGAACCACTTCACTAGAAGCTGGAACTTTTTATTTTTCTATACATAGACAGTAAAAATATTGCACCGGGTAAGATGGCTTTGAACTTTTAAGTTATGTATTTACTAATACAGTAATGTACACTGTAAGCATATCATTATATTTCTAAATAACAGTTAATCCTACAGGGCTCCACACTTGATTAATGCAAGGTCTTGAATATACAGATTAGATATTATGATTGATATGTAGGCAATTCATCTTGATGATGAAATAAAATTGGACTTTTTGGAGATAGGTTGATTAAAAAGGATAATTTCTAATACAGCCACAAAACTGATCATTATATTGATTTGGGTATATTTTATGTCAAATCATCTCTTTCAAACAACACAATATTAAGTAATAAAAACTGCATAATACAATCTACAACAAGTTTGTCTTGGCCACAAAATAAAGTTCCAAGTATTGAAGTCCAGAGTTTAGATTTTAATTCAAATTCCCAGTGGTACACCATTTACCAAATTACTGCTTTATTATATTTATCAAAGTGTGATGTTAAGGCTTTGTGATAACCAAGTTACAGAATGATTAAGAGGATCCATTGAACTACATGGAATTCCTGATCCCAGTAACTTAAAGCAAATATTAGAAATAAAATGCTACTTAATGAAATGTCCTCAAATCATGTGTAGCTCCTGTCAACTGTGTGCAGCCCTTGCACTAGACATGGCTTCTTCTGTAACTTCAGTCATGTCACTGATATACAGCATCAACCTCTCTGATGTGCATCTAAAACTCAAGTAACGAAATGCCTTCTTCCCTCTGTAGTGTTTGGTATCATACAACTTTAGTGAGACATTAAGAGGAAATTAAACCTCAGTAAAAGTTAGTCTGTTGGCTGTGTCATGTGAGCTCCTGACACATTTTATGAAGCTGATAAACTTCAGATGCTCCAAATCTGGATTGTCTTCATGGAGACAAAGAGTGGAGCAGAGACTTAAGGAAAGGCCATCTAGAGACTGCTCTACCTTGGGATCCATCTCATATACAGTCACCAAACCCAGACACTATTGTGGATGCAAAGAAGTGCATTATGACAGGAGTCTGATATAGCTGTCTCATGACAGGCTCTGCCAAAGCCTGACAAATACAGAGGCAGATGCTTGGAGCCAACCATTGGACTGAGCAAGGGGTCCCCAATAGGAGTTAAGGGAAGGACTGAAGGAGCTGAAGGGGCTTGCAACCCCATAAGAAGAACAACAATATCAACTAGACCCCCCAGAGCTCCCAGGGACTAAAGCACCAACCAAAGAGTACAGGGACCCATGGCTCCAGCTGTATATGTAGCAGAGTATTGCCTTACCTGGCATCAATGGGAGGGGAGGCCCTTGGTCCTGTGGAGGCTTGATGCCCTAGTGTACGGGAATGCCAGGGTGGGTAGGCAGGAGTGGGTAGGTGGGTGGGTGAACACTCTCATAGAAACAGGGGAAGGGAGAATGGGATAGGGGTTTCTGGAAAGGAAACCGGGAAAGGGGATAATATTTGAAATGTAAATAAAGAAAATACCCAATAAAAAAAACTACCTTATTTACTATAGAACAAATGTAATCAAATGGAGGGGTCTTTCATCAGGTAAAGTTTCTTCACAACTCTGAAACTAAATGTATATATCTGAGTGAAATGGAAATATAAGTGGTTCCTAAGCTGTTGTTTCCGTAATAAAATATTTGGTATCTTTTAAATTCTTCACTATGTTTTGATATAAATTTGATAAAAATAATTTAAAAGTTGGGGACAATTTTGTAATATATCTAAGAATACACAAAATTATCTCTTTTATCATTCATAAATTATTATTATTATTATTATTATATGCTTGGATGTCTACATGCATATGCTTGCAAGTATGGGTGTATGCATGAGACAGTGCACATGTGGAGGTCAGAGGACAACTTGAAGACTTTGTTCTCTCCTTTGGTTGTATGTTCCAGGAATCAAACTCAGGGTATCAGGTTTTTGAGGTAAATTTTTTTACCCACTGACCCATCTCACAAACTCACATTGTTACCTTGCCTTCACAAATCTAATTTGACAAACGACTTGATTATGATAAATAATAATCAACATGCCTTGTGAAATAATTTCCATATATATTAAAGCATAGCTTTGAAAAGGCAGTCTCTGATAGCCATATGAGTATGTGTATCTCAAATACAAATGGTCACTATGACTCAATAACAAATGAGGACTTAGTAGTGTAGACATAAATAAAGCCTATTGTATTTTTTTCTTAGTGAGAAGGTAAATAGAATGATCTATTCCACATATGTAATTCGTTTGAAGATTTATTTTATTTATAGGTGTGCATTTGTGTTGTTTAGTACATGTGATGTGAGCTCAGATATCTACAGAGGCGAGAGGCTTTAAATGCTGTAGAGATGGAGTTACTCAGAGCCCCTGTAGCTGGAGTTACAGAAGTTGGGAGGTGCTCATCATGGGCACTGGGAGCTCAACTCTGGTTCTTTGTAAGAGCACTATGTGCTCTTAATTGCATAGCCATCACTCCACTACACTTAATTCTTGTACACTACTGGGTCTACATCTTAAAACTTCACAACTATAGCACTTCTCAGAGCCAGCAATCACTCTTCTGTATCATATCAGAAAAGGACCCTAGTGAGGCCCACATAGTCAGCCATCATAACAGTTGCTAAAAAAAAGGAAAAAATGCATGATGCCTTCTATTTAATGTTGCCAAGAAATTTGCAACTAACCAAATTTTGGTGGTTGTTTAGTGTCTCATAGTGTTGTTCAGGCTGGCCTCAAGTCTATGCTCCTTCTACCACAGAGTCCCTTTTAGCTCCAGTTATGGCAATGCACCACCATTCACAACTACAGCTGGTCAACATCTGAATAAGCTCCAAGTGAGTATGTATTTTTGTAAATACAAAACTGAACACCTGCTGCTAAAGTTTGAATAATCTGCTGGGATTCAAAATGTCAGTTCACTTCTTAGTGTTTCCATTACTGTGAAGAGACACCATGCCCAAGGCAACTCTTATAAAGGACAACATTTAATTGGGGATGGTTTACAATTTCAAAGGTTCCATTCATTAAGGCAGAAAGCATGTCAACATCCAGGCACACACAGTGCTGAAGAAGGAGCTGGAAGTTCTACATCTTGATCAGAATGCAGCCAGAAAAAGTCTCTCTTTCTTGCCTAGGTGGACCTTAAGCAGAGAACCTCAAAGCATACCCGCACAGTGATGCACTTCCATCAAAAATGTGACACCTATCCCAACAAGGCCACACTCCCTAACAGTAGCACTCTCCATGGGCCAAGTATATTCAAACTACTACATCATCAAATATTATAAATTCATGATATGTCATTTAATAGGTAAAAGATCTCTAGTTCATTGTTGCATTGATTATTTTCTTATAGAGTAGGTAATTCAGTTATCACAATGGTAGTTTATTAAGTTAATAAAGTTGGCATGCATTTTCGACTTTTCTGTGTATATTCTCTTGCTATTTTGCATTCCTGTAATGTCATGACACAGCACAAAGGCACTAACCAGAGTTCCAGCTGATTCTTTGAGTCTTTCATATTTATTTATTTTTATTTTTTTGGATATTTACTTTATTTACATTTCAAATGTTATCCACTTTCCTGGTTTTCCCCCAGGAACCCCCTATTCCATCCCCCCTCCCCTGTTTCTATGAGATGGATTCCCCAGGTGGGGGCAGTCTCTGGATGGCCTTTCCTTCAGTCTTTGCTCCACATTTTGTTTCTGTATTTGCTCCTTGAGTATTTTGTTCCTCCTAAAAAGGACCAAACCAGCCACACTTTGGTCTTCCTTCTTCTTGAGCTTCAGGTGGTCTGTGAGTTGTAGCTTGGGTATTATGAGCTTTTGGGCTAGTATCCAGTTATCAGTGAGTGCATACCATATGCGTTCTTTCGTGATTGGGTTACCTCACTCAGGATGACATTTTCTAGTTCTATCCATTAGCCTAGAATTTAACAAAGTCATTGTTTTTAATATCTGAGTAGTACTCCATTGTGTAAATGTACCACATTTTCTGTATCCATTCCTTTGTTGACAGGCATCTGGTTTCTTTCCAGCCTCTGGTTATTATAAATAAGGCTGCTATGAACATAGTGGAGCATGGGTCCTTGTTATATGTTGGAGAATCTTTTGGCTATATGCCCAGGAGTGGTATAGCTGGGTCCTCGGGTAATGCTATGTCCAGTTTCCTGAAGAACTGCCAGACTGATTTCCAGCTTGCAAAATCCCACCAACAATGGGGGAGTGCTCCTCTATCACCACATCCTTGCCAGCATCTGCTATCACCTGAGTTTTTGATCCTAGCCATTGTGACTGGTGTGAGGTGGAATCTCAGGGTTGTTTTGATTTGCATTTCCCTGATGACTAAGGATGTTGAACATTTCTTTAGGTGCTTGTTTTGAATATCGTTATTACTCATGTTCATTTTCTTACATGTGCATTATGCTCTCATTAATATAGTGACATATAAAATTTCATGTGCTCTCAGATTAAATAATAAATATGTGATCTGTATCACACATACACACAGAGAAGCAGAGACAGATATACATACATACATGCACACACACACACACACACACACACACACACCCCAGGGTGATATTTA